>NC_080741.1:25109453-25412484 GCF_020826845.1 Diceros bicornis minor
AGTTGTCATTTTTTAAGGGTTGATGCAAATGGTAGAGGTACATGGCTGTTTTTTTCAATTCTTCCTCAGTGCTCAAGCAGACATTCAGTAGCTTGAATTTATAAATAAATGACCCTTTCAGGAGGAAGATGCCATGAATGACAGATCTGCTCCTGCGACTACTTAATCTACTTAAATGATTTCATGTATACTTTTAAATTACTGTCTGTGACTTTTTCTGAAGTGAGCAGGGAAGTGTGTTAATTGCTTCCATTGCTGAATTTACAGATAAAATGAGAAATATTCCATTAACCCAGAGTGAGACATGGCTCTGGGTTGCCTATATAAAGTGAGAAGCTGAGATCGGTTTTGAAATCTGGAATACTAACTCACAGGTAATTCTGCCGGGTTGGTGTGCTGGTGTTGGTTAGCTGATTGAGTTTTCTCTGCTCACTCAGTTGTGAAGGATCTCTTTCCAAATGTGAACTGGAACTTGACAGTGTTTGCACTCAAAGTGTGACAGTGGGGTAATCTCATCTGAGTGTAGCAATTCCCACTCTCAATCATGTAGGAGGGAGTGGGAAAGGCTTCTGATCTTTGTAGATAGTTGCCGTCTATCAATGGATTTTATAGGTAAAAATGTCTCTCATTTTTTTTTCCTTCTGATATTTGTTACTTCATAGTAATGGGAATACTTGGACTACCTTTCTCGGTTGAGCAAGTAACAAAAGAGCAATCTTATTGTAAATCATGCTGCCTCTTGGTACCTAGATTATCTTAACAAAAATTGTATTTGGAACTATAGATCAGAGAAAGAGGTAGGCCCTTTTCACACCTATTATGGTATTACTTTATTATTATTTTTTTTGCTTATGTACTTATCTCTCACACAAGAATACATGCTCCTTGAAGACAGTCTTGTCTTTAATATGATTGTCTCTCCAACGCCTTGTAGACTGCCAAGAATGTGGTAGATATACAAAAAACATTTACTGAAAGTTTCTAACCTGGTAAGTTTGAAACAAGAATTACAGAAGGTATTTTTCTATTCAACTAAAGTTTTTCAAAATTTCTTGATCACTCATATTCCAGTGTCATTATCATCATCGTTGTCATCATTGTCATCATCGCCTGTCTTTCTGCTAAGCATGTTTTATACATAAGCTCATTTAATTCACACAACCACCTTATGTGGTATTAGCCACATTTCCATTTTACAAAGGAAGAAACTGAATTTCCTAGAAGTTAAGCAGTTTGCCCAAGTGTCACAGTTGAAAAAGTAGCAGAGTCAAGATTCAAACTCAGGTTTGTCTTATTTCCGGGCTGAGCCACCATGTGGTTGTGATGGAAGGTACCCCCACCCCTGCAAACCTTCTTGATTGTATAATAACCTGTTTTCTGTTTGTTTGTTTCTTAATTCCTCTAGTTCCACCTCTGCTATTTGCTTAGTTACTTGCCTCCTTAGATGTATTGTTGTATATTGAAAAGGATAAAAAGTGTTGTCTGAGTTAGGTTAACTGAAGGAGTAAAGATAACAGATAAATATTTGTATTTTAACAAGCCCACATATGGAGATTCATTTCCTTCTAGATGGTTCTCAACCCTGGCTGCAAAACAGAATTGCCTCATGAGCAGCTAAAAATTGCAGATCACCAGGCTCTGTCTCAGAACTGCTGAATCAGAATCTTTTAGGAGGGACCTAGGCATCTAATTAAATAAAACAAATGCCATAGTGTGTTCCTTATGTGCAACCGGGGTGGAAAATCATGGCTTGGATCTGTGAGGTGGGATCTTAAAGCTATTTCCCATTGAGCAGTGGACCATCAATATGAATGGTGGTGCCATGAATAGCGGATGCCTGGACAGTTCTTTTATTTTATAAATATTTATTGAGTATCTACTATGTGCCAGACAAGGTTTGAGAGCTTGCACTTCCCCAAGTTAGAAAGCAGTAAATAGTTTCATCAATTGAACTGTTTTATTTTTCTTTTTAATTAAAATTGTGAGGGAGATATACTGTGTGTGCAGCACACTTAGCTTCCCGTTTTTTAGTCCTTTAATCAATCTGTAAATGTTGCATAGAGGTAAGGAAGTTAGAGAAGAGGGAGCAGGGGAGAGAGGCACAAACTATACGTGGACTTATATATCATGGCAGAAGAACACATGAAGTCATTAATATACGCTATTCACAATGTATGATTTATGATAAAATGATAGAACTTGTAGATCAATATTTAAATAAATTCATCTGAGAACAAAGGCATTGATGTCTGAGACTATGATTCTCTTGGGCATTGCATATTCTGTGTATTCATATTCATCCTCAAAGAAAAGAATTCTCTTTGCTTCCCCAGGACTTACCTGAGCACAAATTCTTGGCAACTGTGTTTACCAGGTTTGGCATGCAAAAGTTCCCACAGGTGACTTTCTGGATCTTTGATCTGTTCTAGTGTCTAGTACCTGCATGTTATACTCACATTCTTCCTTCCCTCCCATCACCACAGTGACTCTTCCGCCTCAATATCTCTGTTGTCACCCTCACATCATCTCATTTTCTCTCTTTTCTCTTCTGTGGCTAAAAAAAGTGAAGAAAAATAGTAAAGGCAGGTACCCTGTGGTGGGTAATGCTTCCTCCTTGTTCTTTGTACAGCTCCCTCTAGGCTCCACATCTATGTGAAATGGGTTTCTGCCCTTAGTTTAGTGGTGTTTTTTGTTTTTTTCTTCAGTGTGAGTATTTTATTTTATTTCATTTTTCTCACCCTTCAAAATTTGTTTCTAGCTTTATTGAAGTATATTTGACAAATAAAAATTGTATATATTTAAGGTGTACAACTTAATAATTTGGTATATGTATACGTTGTGAAATGATCACCACAATCAGGCTAATTAGCATATCCGTCACCTCACATAGTTACCATTTTCTTTTTCTTTTCAGTGAAAACGCTTACAATCTACTCTCTTAGCAAGTTTCAAGTATACAAAACAATATAGTTAACTAGAGTCAGTCAAAATGTTTTGATAAATTAAAAAGACCAATACATGGAGGATTTGCCTCCTTTCACTCTCTGCTTACCAATTGTCAAAGATTTTAGCAATAAAACTCTGAGTACATCAAAACTGTCATATAACGCTGTTTGTTAGAGAACCATCCAAGGTGTTTTACAGAGAGAATTGGTTTTAAGGCAAATCTAATTCGAAGGACAGCTCTGTAATGAGATGTTAGGGTGTTTTCCTTCAAAAAGCCCACCAGCTACAGATGCCCCTGAATGACTTTGTCACCTTAGGGCTTGTCCAGAGACACCTTAAGCTCTGGGTGAGATGATAGTTTAGTGATGTTTTGGCATCTTTACATCTGACCTTAGCTCTAGGCCTTAGAAAGCAACTTGAAGGATTTTTATTTTTTCTGTATATTTTCAAGTACATTTGGACAGAATAACTTTTTTGAACACAAATATGGTCGTTTCCTCAAAAATAATATGAAAAGTGCCTCCAAAGGAGTCTACAAACATTAAGAATTAAGTTTAAACAGTTCTTTTGGCAAGTTCGTAAACCCCAGTATTCCCTCTACCTTTAGAGAAATGGAAAAATATCTTGGATGAGGTCAAACAAGCTGGTCAGTAGTCAAGGATTTACTTTCAAAGCTCTAATTTGGGCCTCCTTCAGATTCTGAAGGAGTATTGATTTTTTAAATGTTCTCAATTGTAAAACTAAATTAAAACTGAATTTTCATGTTTCAGGGAGTTTATTTTCCCATTGTGTCTTAAAGTATGCCTCTTACTCAAATAGCCTGGCATCTACTACACGCTTCAAAATGTAATTAATAAAAGACATATTCACTATCCTCTTTGATGTCTAGCATAGGAGATGGATATGAGCATTGTTTCCAACAACAGAGTCTGGAGAATGTTATAATGGACAAATGTATACAATTTGAATTATTTTGATTTCTGTAAAGTAGAAACTTTGTGCTTGTTTTCTTTAAGAAAAGGGACTTTTTAGTCTATCCATAATTGTTTTGTTTCTGTTAGTGAAAAGTATTGCAAAAGGAAGAAAGAAATGTGCCAATGTATCTCTTTGAATTAGACATTATTTTATATTTTATTATGTAGAGTCTTTGAATAACTAGTTAGAATATAGTATAATCTTCTTTTCTTTTTTAATATTATTTTATTGAAGTCATATTGGTTTATAACATTGTATACATTTCAGGTGTACATTATTATATTTCAGCTTCTGTATAGACTGCATCATGTTCACCACCAATAGTTTAGTTTCTATTTGTCACCATACATATATGCCCCTTTACCCCTTTCACCCTCCCCTTACCCCCTTACCCTCTGGTAACCATCAATCTGTTCTCCTTATCTATGTGTTTGTTTGTTTGTTTATCTTCCACATATGAGGGAAATAATATGGCATTTGTCTTTCTCTGTCTGACATTTCATTTAGCATAATACATTTACGGTCCATCCATGTTGTTGCAAATGGCATGATTTTGTCTTTTTTATGGCTGAGTAGTATTCCGTTGTTATGTGTATATACCACATCTTCTTTATTCATTCATCCATTGATGGGCACTTGGGTTGCTTCTAAGTCTTGGCTACTGTGAATAATGCTGTGATGAATATAGGGGTGCATATCTCTTTTTGAATTAGTGTTTTCATGTTCTTTGGATAAATACCCAGCAGTGGAATAGCTAGATTATATGGTATTTCTATTTTTAACTTTTTGAGGAATCTCCATGCTGTTTTCCATAGTGGCTGCACCAGTTTGCATTCCCACCAGCAGTGTATGAGGGCTCTTCTTTCTCCACACCCTCTCCAATACCTATTATTTCCTATCTTTTTAATAATAGCCATTCTGACAGGTGTGAGGTGATATCTCATTGTAGTTTTGATTTGCATTTCCCTGATAATTAGTGATGTTGAACATCTTTCCTCTTTTCTTTTTTTTTAATGGTGAATCTGACCTCCTCACCCTAGATGAAGTGCCATGAGTTTTAAAGAACATTATCACACTGTGACAAATACTTTCTGAGTCCAGAGTTTTGATAAGATTAGCTTGGTCTAAATATTGTAATCTAGAATCCCTATTCATATTTAGCCAAAAATATAAGAACTCAAAGAAGTGGTTGATTTGAAACATACATAATAACTGTTTTTTTATTTTATCAGTCACACTTTTTCCTGTACTCATTCTTTTATTTCATATGGGTCCATAAAATTACAACGAATATGTTATGCTTTATGTGACTTTACATAGTTGAGATACTATTTTATGGTAATATTTTCTGTAAACTCCATGAGAACATAAAGCCTAATTTTTGCACACTTTCTTGTGTGTTTCTTCTGGAAATACTGCAATATCACCTTTTTCATCACTTCTAAAATGAAATTTGGTTTGTGATCTAGATTCTTCTGTTGATCATATATTTATCCAATTAAATATAAAGGCTCAATGTAAACTGGTTCTCCTAATACTCTTTATGACATTTCAGAGGGGGAAAAAAATCTGTGAGCTATTTATATTTACATTTGAACTCAAGTATAAGTTCCCATACTGTATTCAGACTTCATATTAGACATTTTCCTCAACTGATAAATTTCCAGCAGCTGTGTGGGAGTTTAGGATCAATTTAGCTACATTAGCTTGTTTAGAAATAATGCTACCTAAAATGATAAAAAATTCTCATTATGATGTCTGTACTTTCTCTGGACTAGTTTCCTATTATTAGGATTTCCTCAGAAAATGTGTGCTGCTGAGTTTGGGGTAAAATATTTGTTCACCTCTTGTCCTTTAATATTTCACTCTGGTTTCATTCTCAAGTAGATTCCGAAGGCCTTTTTTAGTAAAGCCCTGAAAGATACCTGAAGAATTAGCTTGTTTCAGCTCCTTATTTGAAGATAAGGAAAATGAAGCTTAGAAAAGCAATGTGACTTGTCCAGGGTCACACAGCTGGTTAGAACCCGTGCTTCTTACCCATTGTCATGTCCATTCTATAGATGAATACGCGAAATTGAGAAGAATATTTGACTTTGTGACTCCAATATGTCTTTTCTACATGGACTTTTAGTCCATGGGAATTGATTTTAATGATTAATAGCAATGACTATAATGCTAACTTTTTTAGTATTTTGTTTGAAATGACTGTTTTTTAGACGTTGAAAGTTGAGGCAAAGGTAGAAAAATGAAAACATAGTGAGGAGTCAATAAAAAACAGAAGACCTATTAAGGTTTAAAATATGATTCTGAGTCTTCCAGATTCCTCATAATAGGCAGTGTCTACCTTGGTAGAAATTGCCCTACAAAAACATTCTATGATTTTTTTTTTCAATTAGATACTAACACCCTTGATTATTGGTTGAGTGTAAAGCCTTACACTGAATGTTATGCAAGATCCATTGGGCACCGCTGTTCTCTCAGGTTAGAATCTTTTCTTCTTTTGACTGTTTGTAGCAGAAGTGACTTTTAGTATTTGTCCCTGAAGGTGAACACAAGTCAGGGAAAGAAAAATCACTTTTTAATTTTAATGTTGGCAAGCTAAAAATGCCTGACTGAATCAGTGTTTTGGGACTTGGGTTAAGGTTCCGATATCCAAAACTAATAAAAAATTGATATTAAGTTAAATATCTGTGTTTCATTGGCATCAATCCGTTGTTGTCTTTGTGGATAGTCACATCCTGGCCATAGAGTGACTTTTCTTCCTATAAGCTTACAGAAGTTCATCCAGCAGCATTACGGTGCCTTCCTTTGGAGGCAGACATATGAACGTGAACAGAGCACTATTCTTAAAAAATACCTTCCTTGACTTTCTCTCACAAAAATCTCTCCCCTTCTCCCCAATCCGCATAGCATTTCATTTTATGTGTACTACTTCGCAATATGTATAGCTTTTCTTGTCATGATGAGACACTATAAACATTTTCAGAGTGATGTTTTTATTTTTATAAATTCAGATATTTGTTAACTTGTTGCCAAGTCAGAGCAATGATTCATTCAATAGACTTTTATTGAGTGCTTACGATATGCCAGGCACTGTTCTAGGTACTAAAGATATAGCTGTGAACGATTCAGAAAAAGCCCCTTCCTTCCTGAAGCTTATATTCTGATCTTAGGGGTGGGAGGAAATCCTGAACACACAAATAAAATGAGTTTAGTGAGAGATACATGACATTAAGAAAATATAAGAGAAAAGAGAGAAGAAGCAGAACTGAGGGGAAAAGAAGTTATTTCTTTAGATAGGATAAAATGCTCTTTAAAAGTGATCTTTAAGTTTATACTTAACTAGAACAAACCAGCAATGGAAATACTGGGAGTGGGGAGGGAACATCCAGGGGAGACGTGACAAGGCTCTAGACTTGGAGGGGGAGGAGGGAGTGTGATATGAAACAAATTCTGAGTGATAAGAAGAGGCCAGATCATGTAGGGCCATATAGGCCATGGATATGTTCAAATTGAAATAGGAAGCCAGTATAAGGTCTTAGGAAGTGGAGTGATATTATCACTCTGGCTCTATTGGAAGAAAGCATAGACGGACATGAATAGAAGCATCTCTTCATATATTTTATTATCCCTCATAGACCTGGATGGAAAGAAGTGCACTTGCTGGGTCCCTTTGGATTGTGTGTGTGTGTGTGTGTGTGTGTGTGTGTGTATGCATGTGAGTGTGTTTTGGGGAGGAGCACGACATTGGGTTACTCTTCTATAGTTACAGATATGGGAGGCCTGGGGTTGCACTGATAGGGTCGGAAAGGATCTTGATGCCTGAGAGAACACTAGGACTTGAAGGAAAAGATAGATTGTATTTGAGAGAGTCAAACAGGCATGATGGAGCAGGCAGGAGATTAGGGAAAGGAAGAGGAGCTGACCTGGACCTGGCAGGCAGGGAACTCACTAAGCTAGGGGTGGGTTGAAGACCAACTTGAGGTAATTTAATGAACACTATGAATTTCCATGTTTTCTTCCTTTTTTCCTCCTTTTGTCTTGCCAAAGGCAATGTGGGCTAGAGTGATGTGGTCTGATATTATGTAGTCACATGTGTACATACAGAACACATACGTACTTTACATATATTGTCATTTACTCCTCCCAACAATTTCAGGTTGGGTAGTACTACTCCACAACTGCCTATCTAAAACCCTTGGGGCTAGATTTGTTTTGGAATTAAGAATTTTTCAAACATTAGTTAAGATAATATGATGCATATACTAGATATTACCTATCACCCATTGGAATCTGAGGTGGCACTTTGTAATCAAACATATTAATATTTCTGCAGCAAAACATGTTGTTATTCACACAATCTGAAACACATTAGGGATACAAACAAAATATATAAAGCAATTATTAACAGACATAAAAACAGAAATAGACAGTAACACAATAATAGTAGGGGACTTTAACACTCCACTTACACCAACGGATAGATCATCCAAACAGAAGATCAATAAGGAAACATTGGCCTTAAACGACACACTAGAACTAGTAGATATATACAGAGCATTCCATCCAAAAACCGAAGAATACACGTTCTTTTCAAACGCACATGGGACATTCTCCAGGATTGATCACATATTAGGCCACAAAACAAGTCTCCATAAATTTAAGAAGATTGAAATAACACCAACCATCTTTTCTGACCACAACGGTATGAAACTAGAAATCAACTATAGGAAGAAAATCAGAAAAGCCACAAATACATGGAGATTAAACAAAATGCTACTGAACAACAACTGGGTTAACGAAGAAATCAAAGAAGAAATCAAAAAATACCTGGAGACAAATGAAAATGAAAATACGACATGCCGGAATTTATGGGATACAGCAAAAGCGGTTCTAAGAGGGAAGTTTATAGCGATACAGGCCTATCTCAACAAACAAGAAAAATCTCAAATAAACAATCTAACAATGCACCTAAAGGAACTGGAAAAAGAAGAACAAACAAAGCCCAAAATCAGTAGAAGAAGGGAAATAATAAAAATCAGAGCAGAAGTAAATGAAATAGAGACTAAAAAACAATAGAAAAAATTAATAAAACCAAGAGCTGGTTCTTTGAAAAGATCAACAAAATAGACAAACCTTTAGCTAGACTCACTAAGAAAAAAAGAGAGAAGGCACAAATAAGTAAAATCAGAAATGAAAGAGGAGAGGTTACAACAGACACCTCAGAAATACAAAAGATTATAAGAGAATACTATGAAAAGCAATATGCCAACCAATTCGACAATCTGGAAGAAATGGATAAATTCTTAGAATCATACAACCTTCCAAAACTGGATCAAGAAGAAGTAGAGAATTTGAATAAACCAATCACCAGTAAGGAGATCGAAACAGTAATCACAAACCTCCCCCAAAATAAAAGTCCAGGACCAGACGGCTTCCCTGGTGAATTCTACCAAACGTTCAAAGAAGACTTAATACCTATCCTTCTCAAACTCTTCCAAAAAATTGAGGAGGGGGGGGAAGCTCCCTAACTCATTCTACGAAGCTGACATTACCCTGATACCAAAACCAGACAAGGACAACACAAAAAAAGAAAATTACAGGCCAATATCACTGATGAACATCGATGCAAAAATCCTCAACAAAATACTAGCAAATCGCATACAACAATACATTAAAAAGATTATACACCATGATCAGGTGGGATTTATTCCAGGTATGCAGGGATGGTTTAACATTCGCAAATCAATCAACGTAATACACCACATTAATAAAATGAAGAATAAAAATCACATGATAATCTCAATAGATGCAGAGAAAGCATTTGACAAGATACAGCATCCATTTATGATAAAAACTCTGAATAAAAAGGGTATAGAAGGAAAGTACCTCAACATAATAAAGACCATATATGAGAAACCCACAGCTAATATCATCCTCAATGGTGAAAAACTGAAAGCCATCCCTCTAAGAACAGGAACCAGACAAGGATGCCCACCGTCACCACTCCTATTTAACATAGTATTGGAAGTCCTAGCCAGAACAATCAGGCAAGAGAAAGAAAGAAAAGGGATCCAAATTGGAAAGGAAGAAGTGAAACTGTCACTATTTGCAGATGACATGATTATATATATAGAAAACCCTAAAGAATCCACCAGAAAACTTTTGGAAGTAATAAATTAATATGGTAAAGTTGCAGGATACAAAATCAACATACAAAAATCAGTTGCATTTCTGTACACTAACAACGAAGTAGCAGAAAGAGAAATTAAGAGTACCATCCCATTTACAATTGCAACAAAAAGAATAAAATACCTAGGAATAAACTTAACCAAAGAGGTGAAAGATCTGTACACCGAAAACTATAAAACATTTCTGAAAGAAATTGAAGAAGACACAAAGAAATGGAAAGATATTCCGTGCTCTTGGATTGGAAGAATTAACATAGTTAAGATGTCCATACTTCCTAAAGCCATCTATAGATTCAATGCAATCCCTATCAAAGTTCCAACAACATTTTTCACAGAAATAGAACAAAGAATCCTAAAATTTATATGGAACAACAAAAGACCCCGAATAGCTAAAGGAATCCTGAGAAAAAAGAACAAAGCTGGAGGTATCACACTCCCTGATTTCAAAATATACTACAAACCTATAGTAACCAAAACAGCATGGTACTGGCACAAAAACAGACACACAGATCAATGGAATAGAATCGAAAGCCCAGAAATAAACCCACACATCTACGGACAGCTAATGTTTGACAAAGGAGCCAAGAACATACAATGGGGAAAAGAAAGTCTCTTCAACAAATGGGGTTGGGAAAACTGGATAGCCACATACAAAAAAATGAAAGTAGACCCTTACCTTACACCATACACAAAAATTAACTCCAAATGGATTAAAGACTTGAATGTAAGACCTGAAACCATGAAACTTCTAGAAGAAAACATAGGCAGTACGCTCTTCCACATCGGTCTTAGCAACATCTTTTCAAACACCACATCTGACCGGGCAAGAGAAACAATAGAAAAAATAAACAAATGGGACTACATCAAACTAAAAAGCTTCTGCACAGCAAAGGAAACCATCAACAAAACGAAAAGACAACCTAACAATTGGGAGAAGATATTTGCCAACCATACTTCTGATAAGGGCTTAATCTCCAAAATATATAAAGAACTCATGCATCTCAACAACAAAATAACTACCAACCCAATTAAAAAATGGGCAAAAGACCTGAACAGACATTTCTCCAAAGAAGATATACAGATGGCCAACAGACACATGAAAAGATGTTCAAAATCACTAACTATCAGGGAAATGCAAATCAAAACTACAATGAGATATCACCTCACGCCCGTCAGAATGGCTATAATTAACAAGACAGGAAACAATATGTGTTGGAGAGGATGTGGAGAAAAGGGAACTCTCATACACTGCTGGTGGGAGTGCAAACTGGTGCAGCCACTATGGAAAACAGTATGGAGATTCCTCAAAAAATCAAGGATAGAACTACCATATGATCCAGCTATTCCACTGTTGGGTATTTATCCAAAGAACTTGAAAACACCAATTTGCAAAGGTACATGCACCCCTGTGTTCATTGCAGCGTTATTCACAATAGCCAAGACTTGGAAGCAACCTAAGTGCCCATCAAGGGACGAATGGATAAAGAAGATGTGGTATATATACACAATGGAATACTACTCAGCCATAAGAAACGATGAAATCCAGCCATTTGTGACAACATGGATGGACATTGAGGGTATAATACAAAGTGAAATAAGTCAGAGGGAGAAGGTCAAATACCGTATGATTTCCTTCATTAAGTAGTAGATAATAACAACAATAAACAAACACATAGGGACAGAGATTGGATTGGTGGTTACCAGAGGGGAAGGGGGGAGGGAGGAGGGTGAAAGGGATAATTTGGTACATGTGTGTGGTGATGGGTTGTAATTAGTATTTTGGTGGTGAACATGATGTAGTCCATGCAGAAATAGAAGTACAATGATGTACACCTGAAATTTTTACAATGTTATAAACCAACAAAAAAAAAAAAAAAAAAAGGATACAAACAGCATCTCATCAGTTCAGATGAGGTTTGTAGATAAGACAGTTTGTACTAACCTTTCAAAAAGCTTATCATTTTCAGAGTTTTTTTAAATTTTGGAATCAAGATTTTTACCAAGGAGGAAATTAAGGTTTAAAGAAGTTAAGTGACTTGATGAATAGTTGGGCCAGAATTTGAACACTGCCTTGGCTGACAACAAACTCTCTGTTCTTAACCGTCACATTATACCATCTCTACAGAAATAGTGACTCCTGCTTGCAAATATCTGTCCTGTATGTTTAAGCACGTATGATTGTTTTGAGAGATAGATAGCTATAAAGGAACTATGGTAAACTATGGCTACTAATAACTTAAGAATCTAACCATTTTCTGGAGATGAAGACTATGTAAATTGTTTTATACTGTTTCTAGCATGGCACTATAATAGTAATAATGACAAAATTATCTTGTAATACTTTGAAGATTTAATTATGATAAATCTAATTAATGACTTAGTTAAATGACTTAATTTGATAACTAATTTAAATTATGATACATTTTAAGCACCACGTTTTCTCCATTATCCCATTGATTAACAGAAAGTTTTGCATAAATTATAGATGAAAGCAATCTCATTTATTTTAACCAAACTTTAGAACATAAATTCAAGGAGTTGTTTAGGCTAGAGGCCATTATCTATATTGAGTACTTACTCTACTGGAAATATCCAGCTAAACATACGGAGTCCTGCAAGCATGGGATAAGAATATTCTCATACAACAGAGACTTCTCTAGTTTAAGTAAGAACATTGCAGAGCTGCAAAGTGCTAGAAAGATCTGAAAATGCTGAGGTGGCGGTTATTAGAGCATTTAGCATGCTTTTAAATGTGGTGACCAAATGATTTCTTTCTTTCCTAAGATTCTTTTAGCACTGTTTTCTATCTTAAAAGTTATCAGGAAAATTAGTAGATAAATATCCTTCCTTTTACTCAAATTTTTAATATGTACTTAGTTTGACTGGAACATACTGATTTTGAGCAGGAAGTGTTAAACAGTTAAAGAAAAGTAATTTTTCATTAACATTACCTGTCTTTTGCTTATTTAATTTCATAACTTTATTTTAGACTATTCTATTCTGTGCGAGTGTGATTGTGTGTACATGGTTGTGTGTGTGTGTGTGATATACAGTTGATCCTCATTATTTGCAGTAGTTATGTTCTTTAAAGTTGCCATGAACACTGAATTAGCAAATACTGCACCATTGCTCTCAGGGGAAATACAGAGTTAGGTTCCAGTGAGCCTCTGGTCACTACATTTTTGTCAACCAATCAATACATAATTTTGTTTTACATGTGTTTCTGTTTAAAGACACCTCATGTAATATGTATTGTTGCTTCATTAACATTGAACTCATAATCAACAGCACTGAATGAAGCTTATCTAACACACATATTTTCTCCATAAGTCATGTCATAGCCTTCTTGGGCTTGTGAACACTAGACAGCACTTCAGCACTACACTTTGTGGCCATTTTAAACAGCAAAAGCACCAATAGAAAGCACAAAAATGTGAAAAATGTGGCACTAGACAGACCATGAAAAGGACACTTGTTTACAGTATGAAAGCTGAAACAAGAAGGCAGAGCATCACCTTGTTCAACCTCAGGTGGGAACACATCAGGTGACTGAAATTTTTCAGTGCTCTGTGCGTGTCTGTGAATGACAGTGAAAGCACCACAAGTATTGATTTTGTGGTTACAAATAAGTTTTAGTGAGCAGGCAAATTCACAAAGAGAGAATCCACAAATAACAAAGATCGACTGTATAAGGATGCATCTATAACATGTTTTGGTTAGGACAGGGTAGGAATTATCTTCTGTTATGTTCTGTTTTTTAATTCATAATGCTTGGTGGATAGCCAAGCCCATTCTGTGCTTCCACTTATTAATTATAGGCAAATATCTCTAAGTGTAATATTTACTATCTTTTATATACATTTATTAAATACTTGAGTATTTAAGTGCATGTATATTTAAATACATGTGTATTATTTGATACACATACAGAGACAGAGAGATCAAGTGGGAGAGCAAGAGAAAAAGAGAGTCAGGATATGTTGATGCATAGAAGAAAGTCATTTTTAAAAGTAATAAATATCCTAATTATTCATGTGTTAGTGTGGCAGCCTGCTTAAAAATTCTTTGAAGTACATAAAATTGACTTAACTTCTTCTGTTTATAAACAATTGAAATGAAAAACTGTCATAATTAACATAATCTTAACATTATTTTAAAATGCAATTAATGGGAAGTCATCCATCTTCTGACATAGTTAATTCAGTTTTTGCCACACTTACAGCTACTGAATTTGAACATGTCTTTATATATTAGAAGAGAGTGCTTTGCTTTGCTTTTTTTTCTCCTTCTTGATATGAAAATCAGTGGAACATTTGCTTAATATGTTACCTACTCAATTCTTTGTTCATTTATCAAAATTAATTTATGCCTTCTAATAACACTGAATATTACAGGAAAGTAAATACAGTAATTGAGCGACCATTTCCAGGAAATTCTGCATTTGATTGTTAAGATCTAGGATTGAGACCTCGTGGAAATAAATAAATTCACTGTATTGTATTGTATTTTGTACTTAGGATTTTTCATGGCCAGATCTTTGGAGAACAGAAATACTTGGTCATTTTAATTGTTTGGTCCATTTAAAAAAATAATTGAGAACAGGGAATAAAAAATGGGTCAATCTCCTAATCTTTAGGTGCTAACTCAGTGCTTCAAACACCAGTTCAACAATCACTTATGCAGATCACTGTGTTACATGTTGTTGAGGGGGTGGCCAAAATAGGAGGATGAATCTTCCCTGTCTGAAGACACTTACAGTATAGTGAGAGGTAAGATTGATGTGATTAGAACGCAGTGTAGAATGGAAAGTTTGTCCGAGAGCTAGCAACAAGGACTATGAATTGATAAACGAGGGGGAGCTGTTTCTTAAGGAGTCTAGAGAAGGGAGCATTTAGACTGGGTCTCGTATTCTGAGTAGAATCTGTTAGGAAGAGAGAGTGTGGTTCTTCAGCAGATTTTGCTGGAGCAGGGCATTCTCGAAGGTAAATAGTAGGGTGGCAAATTCTAGGAAGACTGGAATGGTAATTTGACATAATGGTTCAGGTGTTAGAAGTTAGGCAATGTGATTGGATTTCAACAAATAGACAATGGGGAGCTATTGCAAAATATTGAGCTGGTCAAGTCAGAGCCTTTAAGTAGCTCCCTCTACCAACGGGGTTTAGATGGATTAGAAGAGATGAGATACTATAGGCAACGAAACCAGTTAGGAATTGTGTTAATGGTATCGAGGGACCTGACCCAGAGAAGGAAATTTGAACTAGGAAGATGGGGATGAATGTGAGAGACATTGTTGAAAAAGAATATGTTTTTATAGTAATAAATAGTTTTCACTTGGCTGAGAGATTCTTTGCCCAAAGCATTGAGTTTTTGTAGAGAATTTACTCCTAGACATTGTTGTTGTTCTGGTTTTATTTGGGGTGAGGAAATGTTTATTATTTGTTTCTCTGCAGTTTTGGCAAATGTACTTATTTGTGGTATTAGTCAGATACCATGGAGGAATGATATATTTTTGAGTAACGGGGACAAAATATTTCACTTAACCCTAAAACTATGCTTATTAATAATTTAATCTTATTAGTCTTTCAGAAGATACTTTAATATCATGGGCCTTAGTGTTAACATTAAAAGTATCCGTTATCGTGATACTTTATTTTCTATAGTGTTGCTGATGAATGGAATTCGGAGGAAGAATTTACAGTAATATACTTCACTTAATCAGTAATTTACAGTAATCTGCTTCAATTATCCAGTAGAGAAACACCTTCTGAACTCAGCTTCATTGCCTATTTTTGCTGTAGCTATTGCTCTCCAAGTTAACAGAGACAATCAAGATATTTTCTTTGGCATACATTTTATTTAAAAGTAGAAACATTCTGCTCCATCTCAGGGACTTTTGAAGATTTAATGGGTGTTTCATGAGCAAATTTCATAAGAAAGACTTAAAAATAAATATCTTTGAATAAGCTCAGCACTTGCAGTGAATTTAACAGAACTGAGTAATAGTAGCAGCAACAATAAAACCATTCTCTTTATTAATGCCACAGAAATACAATAATAGGGTATTGTTATTAAGCAAAGCCGCGGGGGAAACAGGTATATTAATGCTTATTGAAAGACTCTAAAAGTCTAGATAGAGAAGTCTGCATCCATACACATTGGACTCTATATTCGAACCATTGTAGAGAAGACCAGAATGATGGATATGATGTAAGTGGCATTCATGGTAGTTTTGCAGTAGAGTTGAGGAGTAGGAAGAGGAGAGACTTCTTGAGATGGACATCCTTTTAAAAATATTTAATAAAACACAGAAGCAGAGCTGGGTTTCTGATATGAGATTGATGCTTTTTTTTTGTGAGGGAGATTAGCCCTGAGCTAACATCTGTTGCCAACCCTCCTCTTTTTGCTGAGGAAGACTGGTCCTGGGCTAACATCCATGCCCGACTTCCTCTACTTTATATGTGAGACGCCTGCCACAGCATGGCCTAATAAGTGGTACGTAGGTCTGAACCCGGGGTTCCAAACTTGGAAACTCTGGGCCGCCAAAGCGGAGTGTGGGAATTTAACTACTACATCACCGGGCTGGCCCCATGAGATTGATACTTTTAAACATGGCTGGAATGAGAGTACACAGGCAAAACAGGAAGGCTTTGCACCAAGAAATGTTCATAAATTTGTACCAACTCTTAATATTGAACCCTCAAAACATTTAAAAGTCAAAATCACCACTATACATCAGAATCAATCTTTTCTACTGAAAAATTTGGAGAACATATGTTAGGACAAACTAGAAAATAACACTGTAAAATTAACTATTTCTACCCTCTGCCTACTTTCAGAACTTTGTAAAGGTGATCTGGTATGACCTACATTTGCCTACTTGGCTCTACATTTGGGCCAAGGCAGGCTTTTCCAATCAGTGCTAAAGATATTTTAAAGTATATATTTCAAAGTATTCATAGTCATGCTTCTTATTGAAACAATTATAAAAGCCACCATTGCCTGATGTTCATCTCTGCAGAAGCAGGAGGCTGTCAAAATGCAAGATTAGCTTTGGCCTTAGGAATATTGCACTTTTTGAAATTAGCAATTTCCAGTGTTATTACAAGAAGAAGGAATTAAGTTTGACCATTGTAAAAATGGTTTCATTTGGGGCAGTTTCATATGTCTTCTCAACTGGACTTCAGACGTTCAGAATTGCTGTATGGCTTTAAAATCTCATCCACTATAGTTATAAAGCAAGTCAGTATCAAGATGTTTGTTTATTTTTTTTAACTTTGTTTTGTTTATGTTTAAAATCCCCCCCAAAAAAGACTATTGGACAGACTACAAGAATGAGCTCTTTGTAAAATATTTGTGAGAGCTTGTTATTAGATTGTTGCACCAACTTGAAAATATATATTCCATTTAATACTTCTACTGATAAGTGATTGCCTGTATAATTTCATAGAGTGATCACAGGAAAAGAATATTGGTTAGAGGAAATGGAATAAAACATAAATTAAATCCTTTTAGTTGAATAGAGATGTGAATATAATACGGTAATATAAAAGGTACCCAATTTTGAATATTATCTTAACAAATATCAACTAACTTAGGGAGGATTAGCATCTTTAAGGTGCTGTATTTCTTTACAATAACATGGTTTACATTTATTTGTTCAAGTTTATTTTTGTGAAAGACATTTTTACTGGCACTAAAAATACATACTGAGAGAGCATTTACCTTTAATAAACACACAGAAAATAATTTTTAAAAGATAGACTTTATCAAGATGAAAATTGAATCTGGAAGAGTTGTGTGCTGGTCTTTGCTCTGTTCATTCTCAGATCCGTTTCTTGCCATTTTCCTGCTCTGTTTTGTATATCATTCAACTCCAGAAGTTAGAAAAAGAAAAATAGAATAAAATTAAAGAAAGGAGGAAGAGTAAAAATAGATCAGAAATTTTCAATATAAGGCAAAGAAAGACATGATCAGCAAAACCAAAAGTTTAGTTTTTTGGAGAAATTAATGATATATACTTCTGTCAAGATTGATGTAGAAAAAGAGGAAAGACACACAGAAATGAATTTGGAATAAAAAGGGACACACAGATATTTTAAAAATCTCTATGATTTCCATAACCACCTTTAGGGCAATCTAAAAACTTACATGAAATGGATGAATATCTATAAAATGACAAATTCCCCAAATGGACTCAATACATAGAAAAACTGAATAAACAAATAGCCTGTAAAAAATGGATTAACTAAAAAATGTTCACACTCTTCCCTCATTGCCCCCTGTCTTGCACAGACAACAGAAAGTTTATGAGCACAAATATTTAAGGAACAGATAATTGCTTATCGGGACAAACGGTTTCAGCAAAAAGAGAATGAGTGAAAAAGCTCCTTAGAAATCTTGGGACAAAACTGGACAAGGCTAGCAATAGAAAGGAAAATTAGGGACCGATTCCTTCTGAGAGAACAAACATATATATAACACCAACAAAGTGAATTCAGTGTCACACATGTGACTTTTGTAAAGAAAATGGCCAAATACTTGGGTATCTGTGTGATGAGAAAAGCATGGTTCCACATCAGAAAAAACTGTTACTGTAATATACACATTGATAAAGGAGACTCTAGATTGTAAAGAACAGCAACCATCCTTTGCTGCTCTTCCCATCAGGAGGTGGAATCTGTTTCCCCACCCTTCAATCTGGACTTGGTCATGTGACTTGCTTTGCCCAATGGGATGTTAGCAAATGTGATAAAGAAGAAGCTTAAAAAGTGCTCGTGCGTCAGGTCTGCCCCTTTCTTGCCGCTTGGAGACCAATACCATCATGCGAAGAAGTGTGGGCTAGCTTCCTGCAGAAGGAAAGGGCAAATGGAGAAAGAGTCCCCGCTGGTCCCAGCTGAGCCCTGGGCGGTCTGCCTGCTGAATGTAGCCTCCTGAATGACAGCCGCAGCAGTGCTCAGCCAACACACAGAATCATGAGAAAAAAATAGACCATTGTTTTAAGCCACCAAGTTTTGGGGCATCTTGTGACTCAGCAGAGGCTAAGTGATACATTAATGCATGATCTTATGCAGGAAAAATGTTTATAGTTTGCAGTGAATGCTTCTTCATTAGGAAATACCATAGCAAAATAGCAGTAGAACTTTCTTGACCTGATTAAAGATATTTATCTAAAACTTACAGTTAATATATGCAGTAGTGAAGCTTTAGAAGCATTCCCATTAAAATTTGGAGCCAGTCAAGAATCCTGCTATTACCTCTTCTCTTTAGTATTGTACCAGAAGTTCTAGTCAATGTAATATAATAATCAAAAGAGAAATGAGATATACAAATTAGAAAAGATTGTAAATGATACAGTTGTCTATGTAGGAAGCTCTGGAGAATGTAAATACCATTAGAACAAAAAACACACTGAAGACTATGTTGAAGAATAACAATAAAGTGAGGAGACCTGCTCTACCAGATGGTAAGATTTATTATTTATTAAATTACAGTAAGTACATAACAAGGTAATGTGTAGGCATAGAAAGATGACCAATGGAAGACAAATCAGAACCAAGAAACAGACGTAGATATTTATAAAAGCCTAGTAGAGGGCAGAGCTGACATTACAAATGAGTTGAGAAAGCGTGAACTATTAAATTCTAGGTGGACTCAAGAATTAGATAAATAAATAAATAAGTTCAAAAATGAGATATAGAAGAACGTCTTTACGCTCTTGGGGAGGGAATCATTTAAAAAATACCCAAAAATCACAAACTATAAAAAAAGATTGACAAATGCAATTAACTTACCATTTAAAAATTATTTAACAACCACCACAACAAAACCTACCACAAACATAGTTGCGATGCAAGGTGCAGAGTGGAAGTAGATATTTGCCACACATATGGCTGACAAAAGATTGCGTACAGAATTTTACAAGAACTCCTTCTATTAATATAAAAAAGAAATGGGCAAAGACAAATCACAGAGGAGGAAGCTCTTAGGGTGAGTCAACAGAAGAAAGAAAAAGGGAAAGATACTCAACCTCATGCATAAGCAAGGAAATGCAAATTGAAACATTTCACATCTATATGGCTAGTATATTTTTTTTGAAAATCTGAACTTAATAAGTAATGGCAAGAACTTGGGGAACTGGTCTTGAACGTGCCTTTATTAGCATGAATTGAAACAGCCACTCTGGAAAAGCCATTGGGCAAGGTATACTAACCTTGAACTTGAGCACACTCTTTGACAGAGCTATTCCACTTGTAGAAATATGTTCTAGAAAATAATCCACTACCCGTACTCAAAGAGATACATCCAGAATTCTTGTTGCATTATTATTTGTAATGGTAAAATTTACTGTAAATTGGATAAGTAAATTCTGGATGTGATTATATAGTGAATACTAAACACTTATGAAAGTGAACCATCCATAACATGGAAGAATCTCAAAAACATGATTTTGAGAGGGAAAAAACAAGTATGTCATTGCTTATATAAAGTTTATAAGTATGTAGAAAATACCATATATTATTTATAAACATATGTCTATGTAGTAATAGTATAATAATAGCCATGGGAATGATAAACACTAGTTTAGGGTAGTGAATACAGCTGTATAGAGAAGAGATGGAATTTGGATACATAAGCATTTCAACTATTTATATATATAATATTGTTATTCAATATAATCTAAAGCAAAAATGGAAAATTTTAACATTTAATAAAATTTGTTGAAGAATACAAGGACATGTCATTTTCTATAACATTCTGGACAGTAATGATATTTCATTTAAAAAATGGTGTCACATAGGTTGACTGGATGAAAAAACAAGACCCATATATATGCTGCATACAAGAGACACACTTCAGACCTAAAGACACTCACAAACTGAAAGTGAAGGGATGGAAAAAGATACTCCACGCAAATGGCAATGAAAAGAAAGCTGGGGTAGCAGTACTCATGTCAGACAAAATAGACATTAAAACAAAAACTGTAAAAAGAGACAAAGAAGGGCATTACATAATGATCAAGGGAACAATCCAACAAGAGGATATAACACTTGTAAATATCTACGCACCCAATGTAGGTGCACCTAAATATATAAAGCAATTATTAACAGACATAAAAATAGAAATAGACAGTAACACAATAATAGTAGGGGACTTTAACACTCCACTTACACCAACGGATAGATCATCCAAACAGAAGATCAATAAGGAAACATTGGCCTTAAACGACACACTAGAACAGATGGACCTAGTAGATATATACAGAGCATTCCATACAAAAACCGAAGAATACACGTTCTTTTCAAAGGCACATGGAACATTCTCCAGGATTGATCACATATTAGGCCACAAAACAAGTCTCCATAAATTTAAGAAGATTGAAATAATACCAACCATCTTTTCTGACCACAATGGTATGAAACTAGAAATCAACTATAGGAAGAAAATCAGAAAAGCCACAAATACGTGGAGATTAAACAAAATGCTACTGAACAATGACTGGGTTAACGAAGAAATCAAAGAAGAAATCAAAAAATACCTGGAGACAAATGAAAATGAAAATGAAAATACGACATGCCAGAATTTATGGGATACAGCAAAAGCAGTTCTAAGAGGGAAGTTTATAGCGATACAGGCCTATCTCAACAAACAAGAAAAATCTCAAATAAACAATCTAACAATGCACCTAAAGGAACTGGAAAAAGAAGAACAAACCAAGCCCAAAATCAGTAGAAGAAGGGAAATAATAAAAATCAGAGCAGAAATAAATGAAATAGAGACCAAAAAAACAATAGAAAAAATTGATAAAACCAAGAGCTGGTTCTTTGAAAAGATCAACAAAATTGATAAATCTTTAGCTAGACTCACCAAGAAAAAAATAGAGAAGGCACAAATAAGTAAAATCAGAAATGAAAGAGGAGAGGTTACAACAGACACCTCAGAAATACAAAAGATTATAAGAGAATACTATGAAAAGCTATATGCCAACCAATTCGACAATCTGGAAGAAATGGATAAATTCTTAGAATCATACAACCTTCCAAAACTGAATCAAGAAGAAGTAGAGAATTTAAATAGACCAATCACCAGTAAGGAGATCGAAACAGTAATCACAAACCTCCCCAAAAATAAAAGTCCAGGACCAGACGGCTTCCCTGGTGCATTCTACCAAACATTCAAAGAGGACTTAATACCTATCCTTCTCAAACTCTTCCAAAAAATTGAGGAGGGGGGGGAAGCTCCCTAACTCATTCTACGAAGCTGACATTACCCTGATACCAAAACCAGACAAGGACAACACAAAAAAAGAAAATTACAGGCCAATATCACTGATGAACATCGATGCAAAAATCCTCAACAAAATACTGGCAAATCGCATACACCAATACGTTAAAAAGATTATACACCATGATCAAGTGGGATTTATTTCAGGTATGCAAGGATGGTTTAACATTCGCAAATCAATCAACGTAATACACCACATTAATAAAATGAAGAATAAAAATCACATGATAATCTCAATAGATGCAGAGAAAGCATTTGACAAGATACAGCATCCATTTATGATAAAAACTCTGAATAAAATGGGGATAGAAGGAAAGTACCTCAACATAATAAAGACCATATATGAGAAACCCACAGCTAATATCATCCTCAATGGTGAAAAACTGAAAGCCATCCCTCTAAGAACAGGAACCAGACAAGGACGCCCACTGTCACCACTCCTGTTTAACATAGTACTGGAAGTCCTAGCCAGAACAATCAGGCAAGAGAAAGAAATAAAAGGGATCCAAATTGGAAAGGAAGAAGTGAAACTGTCACTATTTGCAGATGACATGATGTTATATATAGAAAACCCTAAAGAATCCACCAGAAAACTTTTAGAAGTAATAAATGAATATGGTAAAGTTGCAGGATACAAAATCAACATACAAAAATCAGTTGCATTTCTGTACACTAACAACGAAGTAGCAGAAAGAGAAATTAAGAGTACCATCCCATTTACAATTGTAACAAAAAGAATAAAATACCTAGGAATAAGCTTAACCAAAGAGGTGAAAGATCTGTACACCGAAAACTATAAAACATTTCTGAAAGAAATTGAAGAAGACACAAAGAAATGGAAAGATATTCCGTGCTCTTGGATTGGAAGAATTAACATAGTTAAGATGTCCATACTTCCTAAAGCCATCTAGAGATTCAATGCAATCCCTATCAAAGTTCCAACAACATTTTTCACAGAAATAGAACAAAGAATCCTAAAATTTATATGGAACAACAAAAGACCCCGAATAGCTAAAGGAATCCTGAGAAAAAAGAACAAAGCTGGAGGTATCACACTCCCTGATATCAAAATATACTACAAAGCTATAGTAACCAAAACAGCATGATACTGGCACAAAAACAGACACACAAATCAATGGAATAGAATCGAAAGCCCAGAAATAAACCCACACATCTATGGACAGCTAATCTTTGACAAAGGAGCCAAGAACATACAATGGGGAAAAGAAAGTCTCTTCAACAAATGGGGTTGGGATAACTGGATAGCCACATGCAAAAAAGTGAAAGTAGACCCTTACCTTACACCATACACAAAAATTAACTCCAAATGGATTAAAGACTTGAATGTAAGACCTGAAACTGTGAAACTTCTAGAAGAAAACATAGGCAGCATGCCTTTCGACATCGGTCTTAGCAACATCTTTTCAAACACCACGTCTGACCGGGCAAGAGAAACAATAGAAAAAATAAACAAATGGGACTACATCAAACTAAAAAGCTTCTGCACAGCAAAGGAAACCATCAACAAAACGAAAAGACAACCTAACAATTGGGAGAAGATATTTGCCAACCATACTTCTGATAAGGGCTTAATCTCCAAAATATATAAAGAACTCATGCATCTCAACAACAAAACAACTACCAACCCAATTAAAAAATGGGCAAAAGACCTGAACAGACATTTCTCCAAAGAAGATATACAGATGGCCAACAGACACATGAAAAGATGTTCAAAATCACTAACTATCAGGGAAATGCAAATCAAAACTACAATGAGATATCACCTCACGCCCGTCAGAATGGCTATAATTAACAAGACAGGAAACAACATGTGTTGGAGAGGATGTGGAGAAAAGGGCACTCTCATACACTGCTGGTGGGAGTGCAAACTGGTGCAGCCACTATAGAAAACAGTATGGAGATTCCTCAAAAAATCAAAGGTAAAACTACCATATGATCCAGCTATTCCACTGTTGGGTATTTATCCAAAGAACTTGAAAACACCAATTTGCAAAGGTACATGCACTCCTGTGTTCATTGCAGCGTTATTCACAATAGCCAAGACTTGGAAGCAACCTAAGTGCCCATCAAGGGACGAATGGATAAAGAAGATGTGGTATATATACACAATGTTATACTACTCAGCCATAAGAAACGATGAAATCCAGCCATTTGTGACAACATGGATGGACATTGAGGGTATAATGCAAAGTGAAATAAGTCAGAGGGAGAAGGTCAAATACCGTATGATTTCCTTCATCAAGTAGTAGATAATAACAACAGTAAACAAACACATAGGGACAGAGATTGGATTGGTGGTTACTAGAGGGGAAGGGGGGAGGGAGGAGGGTGAAAGGGATAATTTGGTACATGTGTGTGGTGATGGGTTGTAATTAGTATTTTGGTGGTGAACATGATGTAATCTATGCAGAAATAGAAGTACAATGATGTACACCTGAAATTTTTACAATGTTATAAACCAATGTTATTGCAATAAACAAAAAAATTTAAAAAAAAATGGTGTCACATAAGGTCAAACTGTGTTGTCATTGTTGTTGGTGCAGGACTTCTAAGGACCTTTTTTATGCCAGGATGCACTGCGACTCTCTAAGAGGTAAATGTAGTATTCAGTGCTCCTCAAAGGTATTTCCCCAGGGAATGAATTTTGAAGATATATATGGAGACACTAGATTGTTGCAGGACAAGTGGGGGAAATGCAAATCTAGACATGGACAATGCTATGGAATTCTTTTTTAATGCCAGGCCTGAGGGTCTGGATGAGCATCTGCCTTATGGTCAAAATATTCAACCAAAATGGGTGAAGCTTTGTTATATATGGTTTAATTTTGGAGGATTTAATGTAAAAATTAGTAAAACTTGTGCCATAAAATATCCATGGAATTTAAAATTTTTTAATAAATTTTTTATAGTCGTGTTGAGGTCTAATTTATATACCATGAATTTTTTTATGAGTGTACAATTCAAAGATTTTTAGATAATGTATAGAGTTGCACCACTATCACCGCAGTCCGGATTTAGAGCATTTCTATCACCCACAAAATCCCACCAGCAGGTTTGTAGTCAATCCTTGTTGCCACCCCCAGGCAACAACTGATTTGCTTTTTGTCTATATAAATTTGTCTTTTCTGGATATTTCATACAAATGGAACCATATAATGTGTAGTCTTTTGCATCTGGCTTCTTTCATTTAGTGTAATGTTTTTGAGGTTCCTCCACGTTGTAGTATGTGTCAGTATTTTGTTCCTTTATATTGCTGAATAGCAGTCCTTTCCATGGATACACTATGTTTGGTTTATCCCTTCACCAGCTGATGGTCATTTGAATTGTTTCTAGTTTTTGGCTATGAGTAACGCTGCTGTGAACATTCATGTACAAGTCTTTTGTAGATATGTGTTCTCATTTCTCTTGGGTAGATTCATAGCAGTGGAATTGTTAGGTCATTGGGAGTGTATGTTTAACTTCTTAAAATACTGTCAAACCATTTTTAGAGTGATTACACCACTTTACATTTCTACCAGTAATGTATGAGGGTTCCTGTTTCTCCACATCCTTGCCAAAATCTTGTTATTGTCTGTGTTTTGATTATAGCCATTCACGGGGTATGTAGTGGTAATTCAGTGTTTTGTTTTGTTTTTCTGAGGAAGATTCACCCTGAGCTAACATCTGTTACCAATCTTCCTCTTTTTGCTTGAGGAAGATTTGCCCTGAGCTAACCTCTGTGCCAGTCTTTCTCTATTTTGTATGTGGGTCACCACCACAGCATGGCCGCTGTTGAGCAGCATAGGTCTGCCCCCAGGAACTGAACCTGGGCCGCCGAAGTGGAGCATGCTGAACTTAACCACTAGGCCACAGGGCCGGCCCCTAATCCAGTGTGGTTTTAATGTGCTTTTTCGTAATGATGAATGATATTGAACACCTTTTTGCATACTTTTTAGCTATTTGATGTCTTCTTTGGTGAAATGTCTATTCGAGTCTTTTGCCATATTTTAAACCGGATTATTGTTATTGTTTATTGAGTTATACGAGCTATAGTATAGACACTAGTCCTTTACCAGATGCAAGATTTGCAAATATTTTCCTCCTATAAGAAAGAAAGTAATTTTAAATAGGGCTTTATTTTCATGTGTATCATATCTCTCACATGATCTTAATTTGGGCAGAAAGTACTGCTAAGAAGACAATTTAAAAGAGGATCATTATTATGTAGCTGATACTTTAGGTAGTTAGCATATTTGTACTCCTATGATTTATTTGCCCATTTTCTCTTTAAAAGAGATTTAAATCTTATGAAAAACATTGATTCAAACTTATTAGAACTCATGCATTCTAACTACCAGTGATTCTGTCCAAGTAATTATCTTATATTTACTCTCCGCATTGAGTTCCAAAATATAACCATTGTTCAAAACATTCTTTGAAGTTTTCTCATGATTTGCATTTCAAGCCAGTGTTAAACCCCTGCACATAATGTACCTACACTCTCACACATGTTTATCTTCTCTGCTTCAAAATATAAGTTAATATTTTGCCAATTGTAGATGTTACCCTCATAGTAATTGGGCAAACTCCAGTTGGCAAGATTAGTGTCTCATGGAAAATAGAGATTTAGTGAGAAAATAATAAAAAGTATTCCTAAATATGCTTTAAAAACAACAGCAAGTAACAATTCTAGAAGTCAAATGCTTCTAGAAGAACTAGATTAATCAGCAATAAAACTTGCTGGGGCAGGTAACTCTTCTCCAGAGTCACCTTCTCAGATTGTCTAGGAGACATGGCTGCATTGACGCGATCCACCGGGGTGCATTCTCCCACAGTTTTATTTTAGGTAGAGTGCTCCTCTTAAAAAAAGAAAAAAAAAAAGTTTGTAATTTGCCCTTACTGGCTTGAAATGAATGTCCTTTACACTTGAATATGCCTTTTGTTTCATTTTCAAAAGTCTCTCTAAAAGAAACCTTGTATAAACACCTGGCATTTCACAAATTATTGTGTGGCTTAAGGGCACTTTTCCTGGCCTTGTCTTTTATTCATATATTGAAAGGGCAGAGCACAAACAGATGACTTTTGTGTGCTCTCCCCTCACATGATGTAAGAGGTGGAGCAGGGAGAATAATACATATTCTTTGATGTGTTCTTTTCGTGCTGTTGAAGGATAAATTTAAAAAGAGGAAAAAATGATAACTCTCATGCAGATATAAAATAAACATATGTTAAAGATTTTATTTACCCTATTATTAGAAAGGGAACTATGCAGATGTTACAAGGTTCAAAGGAGAAGTCAACGAATCTCAAATTTATGTGGAGCAAAGAAATGTTGAAATGAATTTACAGGAAGAGGTGAAACTGACTTTTTCCATGGGAAGTGGTGAGGGGGAAGGGGACAATGCATGATATTTCATTGGAGACATCCAGTAATCTTTTCTGCTTATTCCAAATTTCTGTATTGTCTTAAGCAGGGGTTGTCAAATTTTTTTTCTAACATGCCAGATAGTAAATATTTTAGGTTTTATGGGCCTTATGGTCCCCCAATTAACTCTGCTATTGTAACATGAAAGCAACCATAGATAATACGTGAACAAATGGGCATGATTATGTTTGAATAAAACTTTATTTATGGACGTTGAAATTTGAATTTCACATTATATTCGTGTGTCATGAAATATTATTCTTTTTTTTGTTTTTTATTTTCCCCAATCAAATTAGGATTACAGGCCAAATTTGGCTAACTTCTAATCTACAGGGAGTAACTGAAAAACTCATAACTAAAATTAGCACAGATTTTCCAAAGTATGCGATTTATGGTAATAAATTATCATACATAATAGTATAAATCTATCTATCCGTCTATCATCTATCTATAAATATAAATATGTAGTAGCAATAAAAGAACAACAATAAAGCATTATGCTAAAAAAGTTGAAAAAACCATGATTGGCTAAGTAAAGATTACTATACCTTGTTGTTGACTTAAGTTATGTCACCTCAATTTATCACCCACTTTGCTCTTAAGACTCAACTCCATATGATCAAAATTGTCTTTGAAAGTAAAGATCCTTTATCCTGAAGTGATTTTCTTTCAGAACTGCCTTTACCAAATTCACATGGAGTTCCAAACATATTTGGAACACACAGCTTTCTGTGTTACGTGGGGAATATAGCAAACTTGGAACACAGTTGTTAACAAGTGCTTGAGATAAGCTGAACTGTATAAGCTGAACTGTAGATCTGAGTATTTTCCTTTTATTAAATAATATTTTTAAAATTGCACATGTGAAACAATCAAAATAATGCTTGAGAATAAACTTTATCAGCCCTCATCCATCCTTTGGCTGAATAAACTGATGATTCCATAAATCAGGAATAGCTATAAAATTACATCTTTTGTATATTTATGTTTGTATTATTTATTATTGTGTTTTACAACTGCTATAAACATACTAGAGTCATCAGATATATTCTCGGAGTCCATGAGCTCTTAATAGGTTTCTCAATATGTGTTTTTGTTTTTATGAATGATCTAATAAAATCATAAGCATATTTTCTGTTATCTGGATTTCCACTTGGTGACCAAGTACTGCTGTATAATTTTTCTTTCTAAACTTGTGTTTATTTTTTTAGTGGGATTTAGCTGATATTTTAAAGTGTAATAATTACCATAACATCCGTCCAAATATATTCTACAATATATACAAATATATTCTAGAACAAGGGTCAGCAATCTATCTGTAAAGGGCCAAATAGTAAATATTTTAGGTTTTCTTTTTTTTTTTCCGTACTGGCTTATAACATTGTGTAAATTTCAAGTGTACATTATTATATATCAGTTTCTGTATAGACTGCATCGTGTCCACCACTAATAGTCTACTTTTTGTCCGTCACTACCATACTTATATGCCCGTTTATCCCTTTTGCCCTCTACCCTCCCTCTTCTCCTCTGATAACCACCAATCTGTTCTCCTTATTTATGTGTCTGTTTATCTTCCACATATGAGTGAAATCATATGGTATTTGTCTTTCTCTATCTGACTTATTTTGCTTAGCATAATACACTCAAGGTCCATCCATGTTGTCACAAATGGCACGATTTTGTCTTTTTTTTTTTTTTTTTTGGTGAAGAAGATTGTCCCTGAGCTAACATCTGTTGCCAATCTTCCTCTATTTGCTTGAGGAAGATTGTCCCTAAGTTAATATCTGTGCCAATCTTCCACTATTTTATATGTGGGATGCTGCCACAGCCTGGCTTGTATGAGCAGTGTGTAGGTCCATGCCCAGGATCCGAACCTGCACACCCTAGGCCACTGAAGCAGAGCGCGCTAACTTAACCACTAAGCCACTGGGCTAGCCCCATGATTTTGTCTTTTTTTATGGCTCAGTTGTATTTCATTGTGTGTATATATATATCACATCTTCTTTATCCATTCATCTGTTGATGGGCACTTGGGCTGCTTCCAAGTCTTGGCTATTGTGAATAATACTGCAATGAACATAGGGGTGCATAAATTTCTTTGAATTGCTGATGTTGTATTCTTTGGATAAATACCCAGTAGTGGGATAGCTGGATCATGTGGTATTTCTATTTTTGATTTTTTCCATACTGTTTTCCATAGCGGCTGCACCAGTTTGCATTCCCACCAGCAGTGTATGAGAGTTTTATTTTCTCCACATCCTCTCCAACACTTGTTATTTCTTATCTTGTTAATTATAGCCATTCTGAAGAGTGTTAGAAGCAATTATAGGCAGTGCACTCTTTGACATCAGTCTTAGCAGTATCTTTGCGAATACCATATCTAATCAGGCAAGGGAAACAAAAGAAAAAATAAATAAATGAGACTACATCAGACTAAACATCTTCTGCACAGCAAAGGAAACCGTCAACAAAATGAAGACAACCCACCAACTGGGAAAAAATATTTGCAAATCATATATCCAACAAGGAGTTAATCTCCATAATATATAAAGAACTCACACAACTCAACAACAAAAAAATGAACAACCTGATCAAAAAATGGGCAGAGGATATGAACAGACATTTTTCCAAAGAAGATATACAGATGGCCAACAGGCACATGAACAGATGTTCAATATCGCTAATTATTAGGGAAATGCAAATCAAAACTACAATGAGATATCACCTCACGCTGGTCAGAATGGCTATAAATACTTTAGGTTTTCTGAGCTATAAGGTCTCCATCACAGCTATGCAACTCAGAAGTTGTAGCATGAAAGGAGCCATAGATAATATGTAAATAGTGTGGCTGTGTTCCAGTAAAGCTTTACAAAAATGGGGGGTGGGCTGAATTTAGCCCAAGGGTTTTATTTTGCTAATTCCTATTCAAGCACATGTGATGATTCTTAAAAGTCTAAGGAAAATCAATCTATAATTATACACTACTTTAACAAAATCATTCTATAAATTAGGAATAATAGATTTAGGAAGCCATTATTTGCTTGACAACATGATCCTTCCTGTACAGAAGTATAATTTAAAATTAAGTCATTATTAATGCTTTACGTTAAAATAAAGAATTCTAGGTTTTTAAAATTTGTTTGTTTTTTAATAAAAAGCACATTCTTGAAGAAAATTGGTCTGCATTCCACAAGTTTTTTACACAGACTATGGGTAGCTTTCCTTTTTGACTCAGCCATGACCCTTATACATATTTGAGTAACAAAATAAATTGGTAACCATGTCCCTAGATATAATACATGCCTTTTCATGCTCATCTTGCAAGTGCAGAATTTTTAGATGTCAGCCAAATCAAAGGTGTTTGGATGAAGAAATTTCAATAGTTAAAATGCAACAGTAGGTCATTCTTTGACAAACCAGAAAGAAAATTTAAAAGCTCATCAGTTCCCCAAAAATCTATCTGCTGGATGGCCAATTTGCAGAATTTCTCAAAATTACCACTTCTTCTTGAATACATTCAACGAATATTCAATTGCTGAGTTGATTAATCTTTTATGAATGCATTTATGAATATATTGTTTTATTTATTATTTTTGATGAATCTAACAAATGTTTCATATGGGAATTATTTAGCTTATAATAATCTCTTTTAAATTCTTTTTAAAGTCACTTTTGATTTTACATCTTTTAAAAGATCTTTTTATTCTCAATTAACATTTATTTAGCTTGTTGTTTAATTATTTATAAATTTTATAGCAATTCATATTGTAAAACTACATTAATAGTTTTTTAATATTTCTATAAATATTAGCTTATTGGCTTTTTTGTCTTCCTAGCAATATTTTAAAGAACTATTCAGTTGGAAGGTAATTTTTTAAAAGGTCATAGGATGACTTGGCTTTCTTATGAATATATTTAATAATCAGAAATTTGTATTCGTATTCAGCATCCAAAATTTAGAGTAAGATAACTATCCCAAATCTGTTTCCCAATGACCATAAACATAAGTTTACCTATAAATGTTCCAAAGCAAATACGTTGATATAAAGTTTTAAGGATTTTGGTAGTAATTACAAAATTATGACTGATATGACACTTGGTAAAATAATGGTAAACTTACTTAAAGCCTGAAAGAATAAAAAATGAAATTGCAAAGAATGTGAAAGAACGAAAAAAGAAGGCAAAATCAATTCCATCATATATGAAGTACTGAAATTTTACATTTTAATTGATATAAATATACAAAATTAAGGTTGTATTTATAACTGATTCATAAAAAGAATATACAGGCATTGATTATAATTTTTAAATTTATTAACATATTCCTTACAAGCGTTGATACTTTTGGTAAATGTTGTGCTTATTTAATTAATTGATTTTTGTCAAAACTGATCAAAGCCAGCAGAGATGGTCTCGTTAAGGGAGAGAAAATACCTCAGCTTGCCTTGCGTGGAAAACTTAAGATGGGGCATCGGAATCAATATTTCTGTGAAATCCTGTAGTGAAGTGAACATTTTAGAACTGGTGTTCACAGGTTTTCCATTGATTCGAGAAACTGGTAAATGCTTTCTTTCATTTTTCACCTACAGAAGTTCTAAGAGAGAAATTTTATTCACTGTTACTCTTGTGTCAGCAAATGTTCGTGTTGGTGAAAAATATACTTCCCTCTAGTTCTCAGAGTTTATGCAATGAAAGTACCATAGTTTGTTCCATAGTATTGCTGCATCATATTATATTTCACTGAATAGGAATATCACTCATAGTTTTGCTTTTTAGTTGACATTTAGGTCATTTTAATTTTAACTATTCAAAAATGCTACCATAAAATAAGGGATATATATTCTTCTTATCCTTGCTATAACAAGTTATACACGTACACTTCTATAGGTTAGAGTCCTAGCAGTGGAATTGCTGGGTCAAAATATATTCACAATTAATATTTTAATACCCTCTACAATTTTCCTGCCAAACTAATTATGTTCCCACTGAAGTTGTGTGAGAATATACATTTCCCCATAAGCTTGCCACCATTGTATTTTATCAACCTCCTAAATGTTTAATATTGTGAACAAAAAGTGATATCATGTTGTTATGATTTTGATGTGTCTTTCACATGTTAATTGTTCATTATCATAGTTCTTTCTTATCCTTTTATATCTGTAACTAATGGGCAGATTTAGTCTATTTTTTTTTGTAAGAAGATCAGCCCTGAGCTAACATCCATACTAATCCTCCTCTTTTTGCTGAGGAAGACCGGCCCTGAGCTAACATCTATTGCCAATCCTCCTTTGTTTTCCCTTTTTCTCCCCAAAGTCCCAGTAGATAGTTGTATGTCATAGTTGCACATCCTTCTAGCTGCTGTATGTGGGGTCGCCGCCTCAGCATGACCAGAGAAGCGGTACATCGGTGCGCGCCCGGGATCCGAACCTGGGCCGCCAGTAGCGGAGCTTGCGCACTTAACCACTAAGCCACGGGGCCGGCCCCAAGTTTAGTCTATTTTTATACATTAATTTTATTTTATGGAGTATTTCTAAGGCATAGGGAAATTTTCTTCTGTGTTTTTTTTTCTTTGATTATTTAGTCTTCTCTGTTTCCTCTCTCTAAAACTCCTATTAATGAGTTTTAGAGTTAGACTTTCTACAGCTAATCACTCCGTCTTGTAACTTTTCTCTCATACTATCCAACTCTTGTACACTGCATTCAACAGCGGGTCCCCATGTCCAGTCTTCTGGGTCACCAATTTTATCTGCCATTTAGCCCTCTATAGATTCTGTTTTAGTTTTAATTTTGGTATTTATGCTTTTTTATAACAAGCTATTTATGTGTGTTAGGTAATTTTAAAAAATTTATTTGTTTATTCTCACTATGCTCTTGAATATTAGCTCTGACGGCATTAGTTCTAGTCATTTTAAATGACCGGAAATGACTTTCCCTGTTTTGTTCTTAAGTCTGTTTATTCAAATTTCCTTTGAGATGGTGACTTGTTACCTCTTTTTCAAGTTATTGGATCTCCTCTACAAGTCGCAGATTGTACAATCTCAGTAGCCTCAGTGTATTTCCACAGACTGGATGATAATTGCTTTTGTTTGGCAGTAAATACACATTTTAAAGGCAAGAGTTGTGTCTCTGCTTATTGTCCAGAGGAGAAAATGGGCACAGTAGCAATCTTCAACCACTTCAAGCTTTCATTGAATGTGCTAGGAGAAGTGTTTTACCTAAGATTTGGTCTCATATTTCTGGCACCTGTGCCCACTGTTGGAGTTTCCCATGTCAGATTTCCTACTTTGGTAGAATTTACTCATGTTTGTTTTTGTTTTTTTTCAGGTAGCAAAAATAACAGTTAGCAACTTCAGAGTCAGCTACTCTCACTGGTGTTCCTACGCATTGTAATTTTTCTCTTGACTGCCTCTGATCCAATTCTTCTTCAAAGAATGACTTTGTCTTAGGGTCTTCTCTGGTTGAGGTAATTGTAACTCAGTTGGATTTTGACATCAGTCTGTTCCCATCTGCTTTATATCTTCCATGAAATTCATAATTGTCCCAAATTTCCAGTGCTCTTTTGTAATTACTTTAATTTTTCCATCTGTCCTTTTCAAAGGGATTTGGGGAGTGAAGAGATTTATTCTGTCCGCTCTCTTCCATCTTGATTTAAGAAGACCACATTTCTTTTATTATTGACATAAAATGTCTCTGGTTAAATAAATGATGCATTCATTTTGAGTAATTGATTATATTTTTCCTTTTCAACTTTCTATGGAGTTGGCTTGGGTTTGTGGTTGAATTTGATCCCATTATATTTATTTTCACTCAGTCTGATTCCAATAAAAGAGGTGACTAGTTATCTTGTTTGCAGTGTGAAATACTTGTAGCAGGTATATTTAGAAATGATCTGCAAACTTGCTGGAAATTTAAGCCAATCAAATATTATTAGAAGCATTATTGCTCACTTTTTTTTACTGTTTTAAGTGCAGGATTGCCACTGATTGGCATAAAAGATTTAAGATTTCCACATCACCTTTTAGAAAGATTCATTTATGGAGGCATTGAAACTTTCTCATTTTAAGCATAGGTAATAAGAGAAAGAGTTCTACTTTGAAAGCTGAGGCTGATCCCATGAGAGGATTATTTTCATCCTCTATCTGACTGAAAGTTTTAGATTCTTAAACATATGCCATTTTTAAAAATAGGAAAGAGAACATCTTCTAATTCCAATATTTAATAAGTCCCCTCTTTGCAAAACCTGTAATTTAATGCTCAACACAAAGAATATGCGTGAGAATTGAATATTAAAGTAATTTAGTGAAGTCTCTGCACAGAGAAGAATAAGAACAATCTTCTGTGTCTCCATGGACACTGATCTTTCCTTGCTTTTGAGTCATATCATTTTCTCCCTTTCCTCCATGTTTTTCTTCATCCTCTTCTTTCAAATTTAATTTAACAAACATTTATTCAATATTTCATACATACCTGGCACTTTGTCAGTGTCGAGAGATACAAAGATGAATAAATAAGCTATAATTTTGACTTCATGTCTTGACCTTTGTGTATGTGCCAATTCAAATGAAATGGTAGAAATGAAAGTGTTCTGTAAAGTACTATATAAATATAAGGTGTTAAATAAGGTACAGGTAGGTATAGAACTTATTCAATTTAGATTTGAGGTAGAGATATAAAAAAGTTGTAAAATTAGCCCTCAAAGCTTTCGGATTGTTGTCTTAAGTACTGAGTATTAAATTGGAGATAATTATGCTATTGCAAAAGGAGACTCCTCAAACAAAGAGCTAATTCACTGAAGAAATTTTGCTTTCACTTTAAAGCTTCAAACATTTTGGGAAGCTTATTAAGTTTTAACACTTTTCTCTTATAGTTTTTGTTTGTGTGTGTGCAAAAATCAAAAGAGACAGTAGGTGTGAAAGTGTTCTGTAAACTGCAAAGTTCTGTATAAATATAAGGTGCTATTATTGTGAAGGGAGGTGGTGTTAAGAGACTATGGAGAAATTTGGATAAGGTGCAAAACTGGGCTTACCTGGGCTGAATTGGGACAGGAAAAGACTGTAGAGTAAGTTTTAAGTAAAATTATAATTATCTATATGATGTATTTTGAAGCATGCTAGAATGGACTCCATTTCCAGAAATATTTTATGTCTACAACCTGCTATAGCGTTTGAAATTCTAAGGAAATTGCTTTTGTTTGATGCTAATAGTAGGTAATGGTATGTGTTCAAAAGCAGTATTTTTATAATGCAATGGTTTAACATTTGAAAGTGTTTTTCTATATTTTTATTAGCTCTTGATAATTTTGATTTGAATCCAATCTTGATTTGAGCTGGGGTTGGTGATGGTATTTCTACCTTCATCATCTCTCTTGTTCCTTTTTTATTGATGAGGAAATAAGGATCGAAAGTTGAATGAACTATTTATCCCATAACCAGTGTGGGACAGGCTTAACCCAGACTACCTCACTTCTCTTTTCTTTCCACTCCATCATAATTAAACCCCCTGAAAGAAGTGTTTATTAAGCACCTATTATAGAGTTAAGGAATTTCAAAGTCTGATGGTACGGTTTCTTCCTAGGGCCAGGCATGGTTGGAGAGACAAATCTTATGGGTTAGAAACAATTAGAGAAGATTATAAACAGTATTTGATTTTAAGTCCTAAATGGTGTGGTAAGAGCTTTAACAATTTAGATAATGGAGGAAACAATATGGGTTGGTTTAGGTCAAAGAACGTTTTGTTAAGAGGTGAGGTTGTCCAACTATTTTAAAAGTTAGATAAAAAGAAATAGAAGGTGCTTTCAGGGCAGGTTAAAAGTATTACGAGGAAGACCACCATAACTGCAAGTGATAGTAAAAATGGTTAATAAGACGTGATATATTTTAGAGGAAAATACCAATAACTCCTATAATCAAGTGTTAACCTGAGCCTCCCCACCTATGATCATAGGAAAGTTTAAATCCTCCTTTGCCAGCTTGAGGCTCCCGGGGAGCGCCCCCATGCCTTTTCCCTGCTGTCATCACCTACCCTTGTACCCACTCACTGGCCACTGCCTGGCCTCCTGAAGTTCCAAGGCTCCAGTGTGTTCATTCCTTTTGCTACTTGTGAAATGCTTCCTTTCCCTGCCGTACTCTGCCTTTTTAGAAGGAATCCCACAGCAGAACTGTTTGGTTCTGGCGTTATAGGCTTTTTTCCCCCCTTTGATTCCCACATCCTTCTTCTTGCTCAAGGTACATTCATGCTGACAGAGTAGACAAATCAGAGATGGGAGTCATATCCCATCTATTCTCCACACCCAAAAGAGAACCTCTCTTTGGTCTCAACATCCAGACAGTCCTGAACATTTGCTCTATCATTTGACAGTGGAGCATGTATCACCCCCTTTGTATTTTGGCAAAATTTGCCACTGGGTATCAGTTTGGCACGCTGCAGTGTTTTGCCTCTGACTACAAAAGTGAAAGGAGAGGATACTCCATCTGTCTGATAATTCCCCAGGAGCCAGGACACAGCATGTGACCCAAGCTCAGCTAATGAGATGTTGCAGCCTGAAACTTTGATTCTGGAGCTAGTGACCCAGGAGAGAAGGGTCAGCTAGGAGCCATGGTTCAGCATTGGTGGCAGTGGCTTCTAGCAGAGGTTGTATCTTGCAGAAGCATCAGTCTTGTATTGGACTTGTCTGCTTCCTGATCCTTTAGCTCAGATCTTCCCTGTGTCCCACTCTTTTTTCAGTTTGCATCTTCCTCTAGCCTTCTTGCAGATTCTGCCAAGCCTCATATCTTTCTATCAAATGTTAGAAAGATAGAAAAGTTAGAAAATGTTTGCTTTTTAAATTATGATAGCTTAAGTTAGTTTTTCTTGTGACAAAGTACTGTGACTCAAAACAAAAGATCCTGTTGCCAAACGTGGCTTATTGGGCCATGCTGACATTTCTTTTTTTGTGCCAGATTTTCCCTAAGAGACTCCTAGCCTGCCCCTTGTTTAGCTATTATCTCCCTCTACCGCCCAGAAGGGGCCAGGTATACTTACATATACCTAATCCTCAGGAAAGACAGCTCTATTCCTTTTCTGAATCTTCTAGCTCACATGTATGTTGAGAAAATGATTAGTACTATTCAAGTGGTGAGGAGAGGGAAAGTACCACCTAATTCCATCTGTTAGGAATTTTGAGTTCCTATTCTGGTCCAATGTCACTGATATCATCATTTACTACTCACATCAGTGTCTGAAATGGACACTTTTACCCAGTGAAAGACTTTGAAATCAAAAAAAATTGCTGAATATCTTCAGCAGAAAACTAGATGTTCTTTAGCAACACATTCTTCCTGGTTACCTGATTATATGGTGGTCTCTATACCTTTCCTGTCTTTGAGCTATGTACAACTCTGTAAATTATAGACAATTAATGGTAGTGCAAATGATTGTTATCCATAGATGTACAACTACATTTTGTCTGATGAGGAGAGACACTTTTTCCACTATGGAAAAGCCAGTTTTTAGTCTATTTGTAAGTTCATTTCAGCATTTCTTACTGTCTATGTATATGGTTCTTTTGGATTCTCCTTTGAGCTAGTTGTAACATCTGGCTGGTTATCTCATTAGTTCATAAGTTAACATAATCTTTGGCACCTGTGCACTGCAAATTTATATGAGATTTTAAAGATATCTTTTAAAAGATGATCCTTGGGGCTGGCCCCATGGCGTAGTGGTTAAGTCCAGCATGCTCCACTTTGGTGGCCTGGGTTTGCAGTTTCACTTCCCTGGGCACGGACTTGCACCAATTGTCAAGCCTAGCTGTGGCGATGATCCATATACAAAACAGAAGAAGACTGGCACAGATGTTATCTCAGGGCTAATCTTCCTCAGGCAAAAAAAGAGGAAGATTGGGAACAGATATTAGCTCAGAGCGAAGCTTCCTCACCAAAAAAAAAAATATATATGTGTGTGTGTGTGTGTGTGTGTGTGTGTGTGTGTATGATCCTCTAACAATCTCAGTTTACCAAATAGGAAATATTACACTTTTAGCTTCTAGTGACTTGAACGTAGCTAATGAATGGTGGAGACAAAGTTTAAACCTAGATTTTCCAACTTCAAGTTCAACAATGTTTTTATTTTATTTTCCTTTATGGTAGGAAAGAAGAGATAAGTAAATCAGGGATCTTATCACTTCTGTCCAAACCTGTAAACAGTGTTTTAATGAGCTTCCTGCTTCCAGTATCTTTCCCTTGATTTGGCTTTACAAGTCACTGACAGATTATTATTCTGAAACAATGCTTTATTCATTGCTCCTTGACCATTTCTCCCAATGACTTCTAGGGTCAATTAGAAATATTTTGAACTACTGACTTTAGAATTTAATCCCTCCCCCCACACACATCTTGCCTTAAATACCCTTTAATATTATCTCACAAACAACATACCTTATATTTACTCATCTTTGTTTTCTCTATTGTGAGGCCTTCTTCCACTCTGATTTGCCAAATGCAGTCCTGAAAAATCAATTCCAATCAATTTTCACCTCTCCCCTAGAGTTTGCCCAAATCTATGTGGCATGGAGCCATTGTTCCCTCCCCTAGAGTTATAGCAGCTGTCCGTTCAGCCATTTGGCGGTCAGTCTTGCAGTTGTGCGGCAGGCCTGTAGGCCTCTATGTTTCGTGTTCTTAGGGGCAATACAGCGCAGTAGTTAAGAACATAGGTTTCGGAGCCAGACTGCTTTGGCTTCAAATCTCAGCTCGGCCACTTCCTCTCTCTACAACCTTGGGAATGGCACACAACTTCTCAATGGTTTGGCTTCTTCACCTCTAACAGGATAATGAGAGCTCCTATCTAATTGGATTGTTGTGAGGATTACATGAGTTAATATGTGTCAAGTGCTTATAAATATATTTGGTTCAAAATAAGTATTGTATAAAACTTGACTGTTATGGTTGACATCATTTCTGTTTTACTCATTCTTGTCTTCTTTTCCCAACTGAATTTTAAGTTATTTGAGGAAGCTAATAATTTTTTTTAAAAGTTTTATACAGCATATGTCACAAATTTGATGCTTAATCAGCTGGTAAAGGGGAGCTATTCAAGGCTTTTGAATAGGGTTTTATGTGTCAAAGGCAGGGTTTAAGCACTGTGCAGCAAGGTATTGGAAAGGTTACCGGAAAGGTTGGATCAAGGACATCTGCAGTAATTCCAAATGTGCAATAGTTTTTTATTCAGCTCCAATCAACAAACATTTATTGAGTATTCACCATGTGCCGGACATAGAGATCAATTATAGGGATTCAGAGTGAACAAGTAACCATTCCAATCTTTAGAGCACTTAACACGCAGTACAGGAAAATTAATAAGTAAATGAATAGGGGCAATCATTGTTGAGCTTTATAATAGAAATATGTATAGGCACAGGGTACAGTGGGAAACAACGGCAGTGACAGAAATGGTTTCTACAAGGAGGTCATTCTTAAGCCAGCCCTGAACAGGAGGCTTTGAAAGGTAGAGGTATGGGAGTGTTCTAAGCAAGTAGAGCAAATTTGTGGAGGCAAGAACAAACATGGCAGTGCAGGGCTACTGCAGTGGGATAAGGTTTGGCTATGGCACAAAACAAAACTGGAGAAGTAAGAGGGTTCCATCCTGCCATAAAAATTATTTAGACCTTTTTGTATGGCCAATAGAGAATGTGTGGAGGTTTGAGTTTCTATCATAATTGATCACTAAGATTTATAGTCTATTGTGATTCTAAGTTAGGCTTCATTTTAGTATTACAGAGATAAGGTTATATCTTGCATGAGCACGATTAATATGATAGTGACCCCCCAATGCCAACAACAACAAACTTTCCCAGACAATGATAACAACCAGTGCCAATCAATCCCCACTCCCCAATGATGTTTCCAAAACACAGGGAAATACACTACATTTGGTTTTTAGCGTATCTCTTATAGAGTGTAGAATCCCATTAAGTATGCCATAGCTTTTGAGATGAATTAGCTGTCTTATTGAGAATAGGGATCTGCAGAAAATGAGACATGTCTCAGAAAGTATGGAGGGAAGAGAGACGGGAAGAAAGGGGTCCCAAGCAAGGCCACTACCTGGAAGAGCCATGAAGTCAGGAGAACCTCAAAGCAGTGGCTGGTGGCAGATGAATGGGTGATAAAGGCTGGCTGATTGACCGACAACTGCCTATTAACAGCCTCATGTTTATGGCAGAAAATTATAAAATAGGAAGTATGTTGTAGGAAGGGATAGCTTGACATTTTGAAAGCTGTTTTTACTCTCCCTTCAAATATTTATCTTTTACCACACTGAATGTTCTTGCATACTTTGTATTGTGTCATCTTACTAATATATAAAGTCTCATAGTTGCTCATCGCTAATCAGGTTGAAATAAATCATGTTATGTGTTAAACAGGGCTTAATTCTACCCTCTCTTTTTCATCTGACAGGGTGCTTTTAGAACAATAAGTCCCACAAATGTCAGAGCACAAACAAACCTTCGTTATCGAAGCAATTCACTAATATTACATAAATCATGATGAGAAACAAAGGATGTCATGTCCTAAAAGGCAAAGTTTTTAATCATATGACAAAAGAATACTCCCTCAAATTTGTAAATATGTATTCTCAGGTTGCAATATTAAAAGACTGGATAAAAATTGTTATTCGTGTAATTCATGCAGCAGAAATGTGCTTAAGTCATTAGTTGCTAGAAACAATTTGTGAATGCATATTATATATTTATATTCTTAAATAAAGATATATATTTTAAACGTCTCTTAGCAATGGGTACCTAAAGTTTCATATTGTAAGTAATTATCTCTTCTCTTCATAAACAAGGCTGTATTCAGTAAAATATGTAAATCACCACGAGTCTTATTGACAAATGACAGATGTGGTAATAAAACAAAGTAGTGTGTGATATAATATTACTGTTTCAATTTAAAAAGTGAGTAGTTCTGTCTGTCCTGATGAACTGGGTTTCTTTCAGTTAATTTCATGATCTAGTGCCACAGTTAATAATGAAGGAATTTGGAGTAGGACCTCTTTTTACACTGTTTTGCTATAAATTCTTATGTGATATGGATACCTTCGTAGACATTTTTATTTTAAAACTGAAGAATATAATATCTTGTTCAATTAATTATTAGGCCTGATTAAAAAAGAAAAAAGCTAACTCATCAATTTATTCTTTCCATCATTCCAGAAACTTTTAGAGACACAAATAACTGATTTAAAATAAAATGATTTTCCATATAAAAAATAAAAACAAAACAAAAAATGGGTGAGGAAATCAGAGTGAAGAAAAGAAATAAGGTAGAAAATAAGATAAAGCCCCAAGAATATAAACGATGATATAAAAAATGATCTTGAGAATTTGCTAAATGTGGTTCAAAAACATGTCCAGATCAAATAGTAAGCACAAATACTTATAGATTTTTATTTTTAGGTATTTATTTTTAAAGATTATTAGGGAATAGTTAATAATAATGTATTAAATGAATAATTAAAGTTTACTAAAATTTTATATTCTGAAAGAAAATTGGCACATCTTTAGAATTTACTGAAAATTTAAATAATATGGCACCCAAGCAAAGTTGCAAAGCTCTTACTGCATAGACTTGTGGGGTTCCCACTTTTTTTTTCCTTCTGAAAGAAGGAGTGTAATCAGTGAGATCTTCAGCTAATTATGGGTTCAATTGTACCTGTGTCCTTTAAAATTTTAATTAATGTTAGTTCAGCTTCATCTTTATCAACTAATTTTTGTTCTAGGTTTGGTTTAACCCTATAGTACGTACTAATGACAATTTATAGTAACAGTAGTTTTAGCTCATAAATTAAAACAAACAAACTTAGAGACATTAAGTTTCCCAAACCATTACTTGTACAGTGAGACTTCATTGGTGAAATTCTACCCTTAAAGTTATGCTGTTTAACTAACTTTGTATAGTCAGAGTGAGCATAATAAATGATTGGGATACTTTCAAGTATGTAAGTGAAAATATAATATAATTAAGGGTTAGTCCCTTAAATTATATTAGATAGTCATATATGCTTGCTGCTAATAACATTTTTATCATGATATGTTTATTTTGTCTCTAATTCTTTGTTTCCATCTAATTAGTTTTCAATATTCAAAATTCCACAACTATTTTTTTAAGAGCCAATTATGTGCCATTGTGTCATTTAATTTCACATTGTCTCCCCTGAGGAGATTGGCTTGGCCATTTTACAGATAAGAAAACTGTGGTTTAGCAATGTTCGAGGATAGTAGTAAGTGACAGAGAGAAAGTAATTAAATATAAACCTTTTAACTTTTTTTTTTTTTTTTGGTGAGGAAGATTGGCCCTGAGCTAACATCTGTTGTTAATCTTCCTCTTTTTGCTTGAGGAAGATTGTCCCTGAGCTGACATCTGTGCCACTCTTCCTCTATTTTGTATAAGGAATGCCACCACAGCATGGGTTGATGAGAGGTGCATAGGTCCATGCCCAGGATTGGAACCCACAAACCCCAGGCCTCCAAAGTGGAGCGTGCAAACCCAACCACTACGCCACCGGGCCAGCCCTTAAACTTTTTTACATTTTTTAATGCAACACATCGCTAGTTGCTACATAGCGCAATTCCCCTTAATTATATTCTTGATGCCCTATTGAAGTCTGAATTTTTGTGTCACGAAAACTGGGCCACAAACCCTTAGTTCAGCAATCTCTTGGGGCCTTGAAGAGCTATCCATGCTAATATTATCCATTGAGTCCTCAGTCCAAGACAGCATAAGAACATGATATCTCAACTCTCCCACCTCAAAACATGTTTTCTCTTCACTAAGCTCCATTCTATCTTCTTTTTAAATGCTTCACTTATATTGTTACTCAGGGGATAACAAGTTGATTGCTTTCATATTTTAGATCAAAACCATTGGATGTTAATTTATATTTCCCTGAAAACAATTCATTAAATCCTTTCTGTTCTAAAAACAAAATAACACTAACGAAATAAAACAAGAGGTCGATTCATTGGGTTTGACAGATTCATCACTAATTTTAAACATAAAAGCTGGCAATATCAACTTCATTAACATATCTCCTGTACCAAATTAGTGAGTTAGGAGAACTGAGTAAAAAAAGTGTCCTTGACTTAGAGCTGGAAGTGCAAACAGGCCCCATGAGGAGGGTGACCATATGCTATGTGTCTTCGTTTGCCTCGGCTAGACTTGGTTTGCCTGGCTTATGCCTGTTGTACTGTCATCCATCTGGTTTAGCATCTATCTAAATTTTTCAGTTTTTAAGAACACACTGTTATTCATTTTATTGAAATGAGCTGGGTTGGGTTTGAGAGATTTCTGCTTTGCTTGCAGCTTCTGCTGTAGTCCGGGCTAGTAGTTTGTGAGACCTATGTGCAATGAAGAGATTTCTCACTTTACCATGTGGTTAAATCTGAAAGACAACGACCAGCCTGTCGTTCTATTCCCAACCCTTTTCAGGTCCAGCATGCCTTCAAAGACTGCAGGCATTATGCTTGCTGATAACACAAAGGGCTCTCAGACCTCAGGGACTAGGAACCACTAACTCCTTCTGTGCCAGATGCGCAAAGCCGTCAGGACACCAGTGATTGGGGTTAGTAGGAAATGTGGGAAATTTTTCTTGTGATATGGGAAATGTGTATGGAAAATAGAGGATGAGCAGTCCTGTTCTATGGAGAGTAGTCTATAGTGTTTTGTCGTTTATTCTATTGTTTAACTCTACAGCTATATTGCATGGTTCGGAAAATCTTTTTTATTTTAGAAAAACCCCTTTGGCAGCAATAACAGAAAAAAGGAAATGAATGTTTAATGAAATACGAGGTACTGAATTTACAGTTCTTTAAAAAAGTTGATGGTGGGGCCTGCCCCGTGGCATAGTGGTTAAGCGTGCATGCTCACTGTGGCGGCCCGGGGTTCATAGGTTCGGATCCTGGGTGCGCACCGACACACTGCTTGTCAAGCCATGCTGTGGCGGTGGCCCATATAAAGTGGAGGAAGATGGGCACGGATGTTGGCCCAGGGCCAATCTTCCTCAGCAAAAAGAGGAGGATTGGCAACTGATGTTGGCTCAGGGCTAATCTTCCTCACACACACAAAAAAAGTTGATGGTAAACATGTAACTTGCACAAAAAGTTTGTTGAGATTTAGACATGTCAATAACCACATGACCGCCAGAAGATGCAAATTTGCTGAAGAAGCCCCAGTGCTCAGTTCAAATTCTGTTGCATTTTGTTCAAAATTAGTTATAAATTTAGAACCGAAATATTTAAAGAATGGGATAGCAAAAATATTCATATTTTGAATATGTAACAAAATGTAATTATTGCAAACAATGCTTTCAAATGGAACATATTGAAATGGATCCTTACAAAAGAAGAAACTAAAGAAATTAAATAACAAGAGTTCAACCAGTGTAAAAGCCTTAATTTTGGAGTTTTATAATTGCACTTTGGAATACCTTGAGTTATGGGAAGAATGTCTTGTTGGCGCTCCTCTCTCTGATTGAATATGTTTATATATTTTGAAGTATTTAAATTTGGCTAAACATTCAAAAGAATCATAACAGAGATGGCGTTGAGGTATTATAGAGAAATGTTTGGCAAAGAAAGTTATAAATCAAAGCAAAAAACACCTGACTATCTATAGAATATTTACATGTTTCAATATAAAAATATTAAGATTGAGATTATACTTCATGTAGCATGATTTGCTTTTTGATTACTAGGTACCTTAGCACTTACAGAGAGAATAATTTTTCAGTAAAAATTTTATGGTGTACAAGAAAAGGTCAATTGAAAGGTCCACAGTTTCTTGTGTATTATCTGTAAAATGCATCTTTGAAGAAGTTTTCAGGTAATTTTACAAAAAAAAAAATTGAAATAATAGGACCATATTGAAAGAATGCATTTTCAAAATAATACTAGTGATGTGGTGCTAGAGATAGATATGGATAAGAACCTGTTTAAAGAACCTAAATATGTGCATAAATACTTTTTCTTCTTATGTTGTTTCTACACTTATTTCTCTTGGTATATTTTTATAGGGCTTTATGATCCTTTTTAAAAAATTCCTCCCTAGTGCAGCATACAAAATTAATGTACGGAAATCTGTTACATTTCTATACACTAATAGCGAACTACCAGAAAGAGAAATTAAGAAAAGAATTCCATTTACAATGGCATCAAAAAGAATAAAATACCCAGGAGTAAATTTAACCAGGGAAGTTAAAGACTTGTACTCTGAAAACTGTGAGATATTAATCAAGTAAATTAAAGACTACACAAATAAATAAAAATATATACTGTGCTCATGGATTGGAAGAATTAATATTGTTAAAATGTCCGTACCACACAAAGCAATCTACAGATTCATTGCAATCACTATCAAAATACCAATGGCATTTTTCACAGCACTAGAAAAAAATCCTAAAATTTGTATGGAACCATGAAAGCCCTTGAGTAGCCAAAGCAATCTTGAGAAAGAAGAACAAAGCCAGAGGCATCACACTCCCTGATTTCAAATTATACTACAACAAAGCTATAGTAGTCAAAACGGTATGGTACTTGCACAAAAATAGACACATAGATCAATGCAACAGAATAGAGAGCCCAGAAATAAACTCACACTTATCTGGTCAATTAAGCTATGAGAAAGGAGGCAAGAATATACAGTGGGGAAAAGACAGTCTCTTCAGTAAACGGTTTTGGGAAAACTGGACAGCTACATGCAGAAGAACAAAAGTGGACCACTTTCTTACATCATATACAAAAATAAACTCAAAATGGATTAAAGACTTAAATGTAAGACCTAAAACCATAAAACTCAAAGAAGAAAACATAGGCAGTAAGCTCTTTGACATCAGTCTTATCGATATTTTTTTGGATCTCTCTTCAGTCAAGGGCAACAAAGGCAAAAATAAACAAATGGGACTGCATCAAACTAAAACTTTTTTGCACAGTGAGGGAAACCATCAATAAAATGAAAATACAACCTACCAAATGGGAGAAGATATTTGCAAATGATATATCTAATAAGGGGTTAATATCTAAAATATATAAAGAACTTATACAACTCAATATCAAAAAAACAATCTAATTAAAAAATAGGCAGAGGACCTGAGTAGACATTTCTCTGAAGAAGACATACAGATGGTCAACAATCACATGAAAAGATGCTCAACATCACTAATCATCAGCGAAATGCAAATCAAAACCACAATGAGACATCACCTCACGCCTGTCGGAATGGCTTTTATCAAAAAGACAAGAAAACAAGTGTTGGTGGGGATGTGGAGAAAAGGTAACCCTTATGCACTGTTGGTGGGAATGTAAATTGGTGCAGTCACTATGGAAAACAGTACGGAGTTTCCTCAAAAAATTAAAAATAGAACTATCATATGATCCAGCAATTCCACTTCTGGGTATTTATCTGAAGAAAACAAAAACACTAACTCAAAAAAAATATAATATATGCACCTCTATATTCATTGAAGTGTTATTTACAATAGCCAAGATGTGGAAGCAACCTAAGTGTCCATCAATAGATGAATAAAGATGTGATATACATATATATGTGTATGTGTGTATATATATGTGTATATATGTGTGTACGTGTGTGTGTGTGTATATATATATATGCAATGGAATATTACTCAGCCATAAAAAAGAATGAAATCTTGCCATTTGCAACAACATGAGTGGACCTAGAGGGTATTATGCTAAGTGAAATAAGTCAGATAGAGAAAGGCAAATACCATACGATTTCACTTATATGTGGAATCTAAAAAACAAAACAAAACAGAAACAAGCTCATACATACAGAGAACAAACTGGTGGTTGCCAGAGGGGAGGGGAAAGGGGGGATGGGTAAAATAGGTGAAGGGGATTAAGAGGTACAGACTTCCAGTTATAAAACAAATAAGTCATGGAGAATGTAATGTACAATACAGGGAATATAGTTAATGATATTGTAATAATTTTGTATGGTGACAGATGTAACTAGACTTACTGCTGTGATCATTTCATAATGTGTATAAATGTCGAATCACTGTAGTGTACACCTGAAACTAATATAATATTGTATGTCGATTATACTTCCATTAAAAAATAAATAAATAAAAATAAAAATTCCTAACTATTTCAGTGTATATTTCCTAAAATCAAGGACAGTCTCTTATAAAATCAGGACAACTATCAGAATCTGGAAGTGAACATTGCTTATGTTTAATGTTCAGATCAGGTGAAGAAGTATTTTAATGTTGTTTTACTGAACAAGATATGTGCTATTTTTATTTTATAGGAAGAATTTTATTTTGAAAATAGCTATTGAATAGAACTTTTTATTGATTCACCAATATATTAAAACCAAATTGTCAGTTGTTAATTAAATATTTTTAAAATTATATAATTTAATCATTTTATTGTTCCCATTCACTATTAAATATACCCTGATTTGCATGATAAATTATATGGTCTCCCTGCTCGTGTTTAAAGGATATATGAAAATTAACCAGATAAAAGAAGGGAGAGAAGGGCATTCCAGGAACTTGATTCTACTGTGAACTGCGGCTGCTACTCTCTCTCCTCTTTGTCATAATCATTTGTGATCTTGGAAATGGAATTACATTGGCTAAACGTGGCTGTGGAGCCCCTCCATCTCTGTAATGGAACAGTTTTAGAGGTGGCTAGGTAGAAGTTCCCAAAGCTGTCTACTATCAGTTGACTTGAAATTGCAAATGATGGTATTAACTATGGCACCCTCTTCCACAAATAAAGAGGGATAGAGTTCTGAAGGGGAGTTAAAAAAAAAAAACACACTATTATCACACAAATGGTTGTCAGGTTCTCTTTCCTTGTAAAATTCATATTTTGGCCAAGATAATTTTTTAAAAGTATTTAACCGAAACATTTTAAACTACTTGGGAGAAACAATTGATACTGGGGAGGATAATCACACTCCATTGTAAATGAGGGATTGGAAGACATCTTAGCTACGTTCATTATAAATGAAATCAAGATGCTTGTTAATGAATTTCAAAAATATTGAACTATTCATTCAAATGCTCCCGGAAGTCTTTGCACTTGGTCTTCCTGAGTCTTGTCAAAATGGAGGACAAGTATATATACACGGAGAACAAGTAATGAGGTACAAGGAGTGTTTCCTAGTCCTATTAGTGAGTAGATGGTCATAAAAAAAAAAAAAAAAAGACCAAAAGAGAGATCAAAAGAATACTATCCATCCACTTATCTGCCTACCTATCCATCAAGCCATCCATTCATCCATCCACCTATTCATTCACCCACCCATCCACCCACTCACCTGTCCACCCACCTATCCATTCACACAATCATTCATATGTTCAACTAATAGTTAATAAATGCATATTTTTGATATATTTCATTGGCAAAGACTACAAAGACCTGGCCCCAATCTTAAGTTATTTACAGTCTAATGCAGGGATTCAATGCCAATAAATATATTTCAGTGGGGCTAGATTTCTGCTTATATGTCACTACTTTTGAGCAAAATGAGTTCTTTTCTGAAAACTTAGAAAAATAAACTTAGAGTTACTTTTTATGCTAGTAAAATTCTCATCCTCAAGTAAATACAGTCTATCTTCACTTCACTTTTTGTATTCATTTCGACAAATGTTTGTTGATTACTTACCAGCCAGGCGTGGGGGTACTGAGAAAAACTACACTGTCCCTGGACACGAAGAAAGAGGGCATAGACACACATGGATGATTTGAAAACCACCTACTGATGCTCTGACCAAGGTGTGTTCAGCATACCGTGGGAGCACAGAGAAGAGGCGTCTAATCTGACTTGAGAGTGCTGGCGAGGGCAAATGGTGTCAGGGAGGACCTCTGGGAAAAGTCTTCAAGGACGGAGGAAATTAACCACATAAAAGAAGGGAGGGAAGGACATTCCAGGAAGTGGGAAAGGTATGAGCAGAGGCACAAAGTGATAAAATGTGTGGTGGAGAATTATAAGCACACTGGTGCTGCAAGAGCGTAAAGAGAAAGGCATCATGGGCGGGAGACAGTTGGCGTGGAAGACTGAGAGCTGCCCTGCAGGGACTTTCATGCACTTTCAAGAAGCCTGAGTCTCGAGACACTATTGAAATAATTTAAAGTAGTGGTGGGGATAGTGACAAGGTCAGTTTTTAGTCTGGATCAGGTTTTTCCACCTCAGCACTATTAGCATTTGGGCCAGATAATTATTTGCATTGTTGGGGTTGGGGAGGAGACTGTCCTGTTTGTTATAGGATTTTGAGCAACATCTTTGGCCTATACTCTCTAGATACCACTAGCGTTATACGGTTGTGACAACCGAAAATGTCTTCAAACATTGCCAATGTCCCCTGAGGGGGCAAAAATCACCCCCGGTTTTAGGTGAATCACCCAGAAGATGAATCTCAGAGAGAAAGACAAGTGATAAGATCAGAACTGAATATGGAGGTGGAGATTAGAGTGGGAACTGGACAGATATGGCAGATAATTTGGGAGACATTGGGATGGAAAACCTGGGAAGAAAAAGAGAAATGAGGTGGAGGGTGCTGGGAGAAGTTTTGGGTTGGGTTTTTGAGATGGAGATTCAACATGTCTGAGTTATACCCAGGCAGATCTGTCTGGCAGGCAGTTGAATATGCAAACCTGAAACTCCGGGAAGAAGTTTGGTCTTGAAGGAGAGATTTGAGTGTCGTTAGCTTAAGTGAGGAAGGAGGTGGATAGAGAAGGAAACAACAGTTGAAAAGGCCAACAATTGAACCTTTGAGAACATAAAGAACAGCAGAAGAGCAAAGTATCAAAGACGAGGAATGGTTAGGGGTAAGAGAAGAGCTAGGCAAGTGTGAGATTATGTCTGCCAAAGAAACCTTTCAAGAAGGAAGCTGTTTTAGTAACAGTGCATAGAAAGGCCCATTCAAACAAGAAATAAGAAACGGTCTTTAGACATAGTGGTTAGTTGGAGAGGAAAATACATGACTTAGCGGAGACAGTGTTATTCTGCGCTGTAGACTTGGTAGCTGGCACATAGTAGGTGCTCAAAAAAATGTTTATGAGATGAATGAAAGAATAAATAAGTAAATTATATTGAATTTTACTAAATAAAGGAGCTCTTTTGAGAATATAGAAGCAGGTCTCTGTGCCTACATTATTATTATGGTCTTTGGCTATAATATTGTATTAAATATCATATCTAAGAAAATAGAGATAATTAATGCTTCTCCCTTAATTATTTTATGATAATACAAAATGATCTGCTAATGTCTGTGAAGTATTTTGAGACTCTCAGATATGCAGATAGGCATTGCAGAGGTATTTTTATTATGTCCCTTTCCATACCAATATGCACAAATAGACAACTGAATTATGCCAGTGACAAAATAAGTCTAATGTGTAATTGCACTCATTTAATGTATAAATGATCATTTGTATATCCTGAAGTATGCCAAGTTGTGTCTAGAAGGCTGTGAACAGCTGTCTCATGTAGCTAATGGCTTTTCTCACCAAAAATGTGAAAACTAGATATAATGCTCATCACCAACGTGATGTGTTCTGGATACCAAAGGTGGTGGTGGTGGGGGGGGGGTCTTGCATGAAATTTTAATGTAATTGGTGTGGATTTCAGGGTTATTTTTTTCTACATGTAGTTCAGGATATTCAGTGTACTTAATATCTATTGGCAATTCTACTAGATTTTTTAAAATGAGAAACTAGTTACAGCCAAATTTAATAAGACTGTAGTGCATGTAACCTTTGGCTATTTATCTGCTTATTCCACAAGTTCAGAGAGTCAGATGCTAAATGCTGCAGAAATTAATTTCCCAAGATTCCATCACAGTTTGAGGAAATTAGTCTTTTACTTCTCTTGTCAATGCTGCAAGAAAGAAGCTGTGCAAAAGTTTTCCAGTTTGAAATTTTCTACATTATCTTTTTATTCATAAGGAGACATTTTATTCCTTGTATTTACTCCCAGAGAGTATGCATTTAATGTTTCAAATGTCATTATTTTTATTCCTATTGTGCATCTTCAGTATATAAAAAAAAATTGTGTGATATCTGTTCAGAAGTTGTCTGGTTGTTACCAAAGTATGAATTCACTCTCTCTGTAGTTAAATGAACACCCTAACTCTATTTGGACATATGTTTCAAGGACTTGAAATATTGAAACGAGTGACTTGTGATTCTCAATCAGGTTAGTATGACTTGAACACGTGTCTGCATTGATAGACTGCTGAGTACCACGAGGCACAAATAATAAGTGTAAATTGTAACCCTTATTCTCAGAAGTTTGCAGGCCTGTCGGAGAGAGGAACCATATATTAATCAACAAGGCGACAATTGAGTGCTGAGTGCTTTAGAGCTCAGCACACATGTAGAGGTGTTTAAGGATGGGAAAGATCCATCAGCGCAAAGGAAGTCAAAGGAGGCTTCATGGGGGGGAGGGGGTCTTCCTCCTGTTTTTGCTGGTGTTGATAATAGTCCCAAAGGGAAATTTGTTTTTCCCAATTTGTACTAGAATCCTCTTTACAAGTGGGAGATGGGAAAGGGGGAACTGAATTTGCCATTTGGAGGAGTGCAGAGTTAAAGCAAAGGGATCAGGCGACGTCAGATCTTCAACATTTTTGGACTTCAGGGATGTTTTTCCATACTTTCCTTATTTAGGAAACAGAACCACAGGTCTGCTTTGGGTGTCACTGATTTTTACTCAGTCCTTTGAGACTCTCATTAGTAGGGAAGTGGCTCCTTAAAGAAAGGACTTTTAAAATACATCTATATATGTTTATACTTTCTCAACTCCTTCCCTTAGATATTTTGGCAATAGCTTTTTCCTTGGTGGTTAAAGCACTATGCCTTTTTACTTAAAAGGTTCATTGTGACTGCCATCACAAGCAAACTAATAATCTCTTTTGTACTTAAAAGTTCATTTACTAAGGAAAATAAATCACTAAAATGTGCTTTTTTTCATTTAGTAGAATAATTTATATTTCTTGAGCACTACGTCTTTGCACTTCTTAAGGCCAAGGAAGCACATTCATCTAGAAAGCAATGCTAATAAATTTAAGAAAAGACCTCCATTGCAAAATAGAGTGGGCTCTTGCAAGCAAAGCTAACTTAGTCTTTGGGAGTTTGGAGGGTTTTTTAACGCTTACCCAGAGATTGGCTGTTACATCGTAAGGCATTCAAGCCAGTCATGTGGACTGTCTCAAGTTATCCAAGAGTTTAAATTTCCCTTGCAGAAGTAAGCCAAGGATTGTGTCTTTACATCTGCTCTCAGCACAGAGCACTGCTTCGTCCCCTGGATTCCAAACAGAAAGCAGCTTTGTTTTTCAGGAAGATGTATTGTAAGTGGTAGCATGAAACTTGGGAGAAGTACCGCTTGTTCACTCCAGTTGCCGAGGAAAGAAGTCACATTCACCAGCCGCATGCCTGCTAAACACCTGGCAGAACTCATAGCGGAAGACTTGCAGATATCTGATGCATTACCCATCATCCGTGTAACATATACTCCTGTTTTCTCACTATTGCTGCAGCCTGGGCTGAAATGGAGGGAAAGCCGCAGACTTTGAACTCAAAGACGAGAATTCTTCAGGGAGGCACTGGATAGGCTGAGGCTAGAGATTTGGTTTGAGAGACCCGCGTTCCAGACCTCTCTTGGCCAAAAGTAACTAAGTGATCTTAGACGATTTACACTCTTTTCTGGTCTTCTCTTTCTTTGTTTGTACAATATGTTGTTTGAACTAGGCAATCTCCAAGACGTCTCCCAGTTCTAACAAAAGGTCCTTTTAGAATTTCCCGTTTATTTCTAAGAAAGCCTTTAACATTGGATGAATGAAGAGACTTGCTATCACATTTAAAAATGGAGAGAGACGGATGGGGATGGACAGCAGCACTTGGCTCTCAACTATGATTCCTTTTCTATGTACTTGCTTTCTTTTCCTATTATCTGATTTTCTCTAAAGTGACATTACCCAAATGCATAAAATGAAATTATATCCTTTCAGAATGTATGCCTAGCTACGTGATGATTAATGTCCTGATTATTACACAGGGCTTAGTAGAAAAAAGAGCCCTACCGCCGAGTTGAATAAAGCCTTCTATTTGGTGTTCCAATCTCATTTGAAGAGTACGATGCAAGAGAATTCATTTTAATATTTTACCTTCTTTTCAAAAAAATGGTACCATTTTTTTTTATATTGCTTTCTTCAAGATTGTCTTCATACTTTTGAAATTCCACTGCAGTGTATTCTGACACATTGTGAAATGGCTGCTTTAGTGTTATAGCAGGTTAAATTTCATATACCTATCAGTAAAAGAAGTGATAAGAAAAACTGGGCATTCACATCTATCCAAATAGGAGTTATTCACGTTTCCTAGTGAGTCAAATGAGGGATAAAAATAATGGACCTTGGCAAGAATATGATGGTAGATTCCTTTGACAGCACCCTCTTACTACTGGACCCCAGAAACATGGTGAGTTTCTGATATTAGTGCTCACAATTACTTTTTTCACAGTAATATGAAACCAAAATTTTCAGGAACACATTTCCCTACTACCCAATATTCAAGTATTTTTATTTCAGTAATGCCTAGTTAATGTTGCTATTCTCAGCCCTCAACTACATTATCTGTGTTCTCCAATACAGCTGTAATACTTGATCTTCTTATTGACCACATGTTTTAGTCACTTATTCTACATGTATTTACTACATACCTATCATTTTCAAGGTATGCGTGAATAAGATAGTGTGGGCAGAAAAGACAGAGTCCCCACCCACAATGACTTATATTGGGGAGGGGGTAAGAAAAACACATACAAGGATAAAAATACAAGAGCGAAGTGCCAGCATGCCAGTCATAGAACAGCTGTCACAAGGAAGTGCATAATTTATTTCCAAATGGGTTTTCTTAACACCAAGTACTTTGATTTAAAGGCAGAGAGCTTACTGCTGATTGGAATAATCAGGGGAGGCTCCATGCAGGAGGGGGCCTTGAGGGAGCACTGAAAGATATGAAGGATTAGGATATGCAGAGCTGGCAGGATGGCGTGAACCAAGGCGATGTTTCTCAAAGGCTCTGTACCACTGCTGATGGGTGCACAATGTACAGACATAACGTTAAATAATACTGAACCACAAGGTGAGAAAGTTTTCTCTTTCCGACTGTCTTTCAATATTTTTATTCAGGAAAAATGGTCTCAATTTTATGCTAATGCATCTTTAATCCCTTTCTATACTTGTTAGTTAACTAGTCCCTCTTCCCTCCCCCTGTTCTTTTACACATAGCCAGTAGCTCCCCAGGCTCAAAGACAAGGGCAGACAACAGTAACTATAATTCAATAAAAGGGCTTCAGATTGCATTTGTTTTTTAGTTCTCTTCATCTTACGGAAAGTAATGCTTGATTTCCACTTAAAATTGTGATATAAAATGTTTTAATCAAATAAATATATTAAGGGAAAACTTAGATAATTTAAGGAAAAATGGAGGCAAATAATAGTACACATGTTATGTGGCTAGGGCAAAATTTGGGTGGTATATGAATGAATTTGGGAAAACATTGAGTTACAATATAAATTATACTTAGGATGGGAAGTAGCTCCACCAGGAGAGTCATGATGGAAAGTAGCCAGAATAAGATTAGAAAGACAGGTTGTGAGAAGGCCAAGGAGATTAGGGGATACTAGATTCATCGACTTCATTCATGTTCTGTCTTCTCTTGGAATTCCATTACCACCTCCTTTACCCAGATATTAGTAACTATGGTTTATTGATTCCTTTTCAGATGTCAGATATTGTATTAAGTATCTTACATGTAATTATCACATTTTTCATCACAACTACCCTAAGAGGAAGGTATTAACCTGAGTGTAGGAGTAAAGAATCTTACCAAAGTGCACATAGCTAATCACTGATATGATTGGGTTTGGAACCCAAGTCTATTTGATTCCAAAGCTCCTATTCTTCATCATCCCTGGAAACCCTACTCCTCATTAAGCCCCAGCATGAATACTATCTTTTTCTGTCTAAGCCCAACTTTCCAACAGATGGTCGATCTCTTTTGCCTTTCTGCAACTAGCACTATGCATATTTGGGTAGCAATTTTCTTCTCCCCTTCACTAGAAATGTTTGGGTTGTAAGTGCCCAGAAGGTCTGTTCTCATGTCCCAAGGCTTCCAGCACTGTACTTTTCTCATGGTCAAGGCACATAGTGTTTGAATTGACTAAATTTTCTTCCTCTGCCATGGCTTATCACAGAAATAGAGCTGCACCATTTCAGAGTGGAAGTGGGAACAGGAGCTCTGGCGAAGATAACTCAGGAACTACCTGGAAAGGCTTTGCCTTTGTCAGATGCCAAGAATCTAATTAATTTTGAGCAAACCAGCAACTCATTGGATTTGTTAAATCATTTTGGATGTTTTTTGTACCTCAGTTTTATGATGTCTGGGTTAAATAGCACAAAAATGGATACCTGGTAATTATAGACTTTTAGATCTCAGAAAAGAATTTTAAAGAATATCTCATCCAACTCCTTTATTTTATCAAGGAGGAAACTGAAGACTAAGAGGGTTTCATAAGTTGCTTCAGGCCACAGAGCAAGTTAAGGGCAAGGCTTTAACTAAAGGTCTCTCAATTCCTAGTCAATATCTTCTGTATTGATGGCTTTGAGCTTGGAGGTCACGTGCTCCTTCTTCCCACCCAATGTCGGGGTCCCTGCGGTATCCCTGACTGATGTCAACAGGTGCTGCTGTGACCATGGAAGAGGAACTCTTTATCTTTGGAAGCAATCTACTCCATTTTAAGTTAAAGAGTGTCTTTTCCTGTATTGAACCTAATAGAACCTCACAATCATGTCTATTGCTCTAACACCAGAGATTTCTAGGGCTCCCTTTTTGAAACTGGCCTCTTTTCCATCCACATGAACTCCTTCTGTGATCCTATCAGTCCCAAGGCTTTAAATACATCTATACATTGAGGACTTTCAAATTTGTATCTCTAGACCCACCTTCTCCTCTGAACTCTAGACTCATGTAGAACAGCCTGCCAGATATCTCCCTTTGGATGTCTACTAGGCATCTCAGATTTAACACCAAAAAACAAAGTCTTAATTATACATTCCCACCAGAAAGTTCTCCCTCACCCCAGTCTTCTTTGTCTCGTGAGACTTTATTTTTCCAATTGCTCAGGCCAGATACCTGAAGTCAGCCTTATGTATCTTATTGTCTTTCATTGTACACCTGAACCATCAGTTACCCTATTGGCTCTACTTTAAAATTACTTCCAGAATCCAACAAATTCTTACCAGCTCCACTGCTCCCACCGTGGTGCAGGCTATCCTTCTCTCTTGCACGGTCAACTCCCTGCCACCCTGCCTTGCTCCTCAACAGTCTGTTCCCACAGCAGCTGGAACATAAATCAAAATCCTCCCATGTCGGCAACCTCCTCACCATGATCTGAAAGCCCCTGCTTTCTTTCTGACTTTATCCTCTACCCCTCTCCCTCTCACTCATTCTTCTCTAGGCACCATGTCCAGTTACTGTTCCTCCCACATGCCACATGAACTCCCACCTCCAACCCTTTGTATTTGTACTCGCAATTCCCTCTCATTAAAACACTCTTCCTTCTGCCATGCCCACCCGCACTCACTCCCTCAGTTGCCTTCTATATCCACCATATCAGGGGAGAGTTTACTGACCTCTCCCTCCCCAATATATTATCCCAGTACTCTGATTAATTTGTGTTCATAGCATTTATCACTATATGACAAACTATGCATTTACATGTTTGTTCTTTTATCCTTCTCACAAAATAGTGAGCTCAATGACAGCTGGGATTTTATTTTATTTTTGTTGTCTCCTCAGTATCTAAAATAGTGTCTACAAAATGTGGGTGTCATAAATAAATATTTGTTAAATGAATTTCTCTTTCAACTTGGCCATTTAGCTAGGTCTTATACTTGAACTGTTTTGTTCTGGAACCCATGAGCAGGAATTTGCCTTTATTCCAATAAATAGTGTAATTTTAGTTTGGAGCCATTAGGCAAAGTTGGCAGAACCTTTTTGAATCTGTATTTTTCCATTCTGTGTTAATTTATAATAATTACTAATATTAGCCACAGATACCATTTATTGAACACTTACATGGCTATCACTCTGCCAAGTGTTTTACAACATTGTTTCACTTAATCCCCACAGTGACTCTATGGAAAATGCTACTATTCCTCATTTTACCTATCAGAAAATCGAACCCTCGAGAGGTTAAGCAACTTGCTCCAGCTCATACAATCAATGAATGGCAGAGCAGAGCCGCACTTCAAAGCCACATGTCTCTGATTCTAATATACTGTAGTGATCAAGAGCATGGCCTCTATGGACAGAGAGATCTGGGTTAGTACTTACTGGCCACAGCTGTGTGATGTTGCTCAAGTCATTTTCCTCTCTTGAGCTCAGGTCCCCATCTCATAAATGAGGGTGACAGTAATATCGACTTCACAGGGTTGTTAGGCTGATCAGATGAGATAACTCTGGTCACACGATTTAGTGTAGTCCTGGCACAGAGTAAAAGCCCAATAAGTGTTGTCACAATGGTAATACAATTAACAGGACCAAAATTTTCATAATTATTTTGCTACCACTGGACAATGCATATCCTCTTAATATTATTCTATCCCATCTCTATCTATGAGTTCTCGCTTCAATCTGTATAATCTGAAAATTTGATAATGTCATCGTAAAATGCACCACTGATCAAAAGTGTTGAAAGATGTAGAGGTAAGGAGAAACCTTCACACAGCCAGGGATTCCCTTGAGAAACTGCCTGAGCTCTGTTCGACTGCAACAAGTTACCAGTTATATGGCGCCTTACAGAAACATAGCTTGGTTTTACCAGTATGTTCTGCTCACCTGCTAAAAGGCTAGCAGAGCTTTGCTTTGCTCATCTAGAGATGTTTTACTTTCCTCACCTTCTGGGACTAAAGACCATGTTAGGGAAACTAAGACGAAACTCTGAAGTCTTCAGCTGTGGGCAGACTGGTCTCCAGTTATCCTACTATTTAGCAGTGCTGGAGGTAACCTGGATGCTTGGCACTTCTAGAAGGAAGTAGAGAGGAGCAACCTGCCATTTCTGTGCATGCTCTCCATAACTTGGCATCACACGGCAGTGATGAAAAGACCAATAGAAATTGCTACTATTTGTTGAGTACTTACCGTATGCCAGGCACTGTGCTTGATGCTGTACAAAAGCTCATTTAATCTGCACAACAACTTTACGTACTAGATGTTACCCTTATTTTCTAGAAGAGGAAACTGTTGAGAGTCGGTATTAGTAGGTGCAGTTGGTGTCCCATCCAGATTTCCTTTACTGGGCTGGTTACTGTGTTACCAACTTGTGCCTCTCTGCTCTGAAAGCACTTGTACGCTGTGTTAACCGAATTCCAGTAGAGGGCGCTAGAGGGACACTGCGGGAGGAAGCTGCTCTTCTGCCTGTTGGTGGTGTGAGTGGAGGTGGAGGACATCTGGTGAAGCCTGCCGCAGCATGGAGCCCAAAACACAGTCCCTCTGCAAACCTGCAGCCTCAGGCTAGCCATAACCTTTCCATAGCTCTCTTCACAAACACCAGAGCCGCGCATGGCTGGTGCCCTCCTCCCCTCTCCCACCAGTACACAGACCTCCACCACACACACCCATGGTATCAGTTGTTGATCACCTGCTCCTCACTTGCACTCCGCACTCCACAGAGTGGTGGCCTGTTCCTTTCCAGCAGCCCAGACCATCTCCAGCCTGGCCATACCGGCACACTTCTCTGCCGTCTGGTGGGCTGAACCAGACTTTCTTCAAGTTTGTCCTTCCTTGGATTCTCTCTCAGCCCTAGGGTACCATACAATTAACTCTCTTACCATAGTTAGTAATTATTTATATAAAAAATTTCCTGTTTAACTTACTGTATGATTTTTATATCCAGATTGGATCCAGACTGCTATAAGCCCATCCCATAGCTTCTACAAGCATTGGCCGCTAAACTCACAGCTGCCGCCTTCTTCAGATAACTGCCCTCAGCCGATGGCAGCTGCTTTGCCCGGGAGGTTAGCACCCTCCGCAATTCTCCCCCTCCACCTGTGGGCCAGAGCCAATGGCTAACCCACAAAAGCAGCTCCTTAGACTTTAGGCAGGGACAATTCTGTGGTACAATTTACCTTCCAGAACTCCCCTGTGGATCAGGTCAAGGTGAATCTTTTCCAGAAACCATGTTCGTTCTCTGCTTTCTTTCCCCTTCTCAGTGCTGCCCCCTTATTCCTTATAGGCTTTTCCTGAGAGTACTCCCTCAATAAATTGGGTATATTCTAATCCTTGTCTCAGGGTTCGCATTTAGGGAACCTGATCTCAGATATGTACCAAGGCCACAGAGCTGGAAGATAATGCAGCTGGTGATTGTACTACGTCTGACTCCAAATCCTGTGCTCTTAACCATCACTTTCTCATGGTTGAGGTAATCTCCCACCTCCAACGTGTTCTTCCTAACCCAATATGTCTCTATGCTGAGCCATCCTGGCTTTGAGGATGGCCTGTCATTGGTTCAGAGTGAAGTTTGTGATTACTGGTTTAACAGTATCCAAGGCCTGTGCCCACTGCTACCAGAGGTCCACATGCCCATTATCTGTTCCATGGAAGCTTACATACCCTCTGTTGTTACTGCCTTGGACCTGTATCTCTTCCTCCTCTCTCTTCCTCAAAGAGTATGGACCACCATCCTGATTGGACCTCTAACCCCCCAGTTCCCTGAAGTGACTCTGCTTGTTTAGCAAAATCATGCTGCTCTTCTCCAATCATGTTTATTTGGGGTAGACTAGTTCTCCATGCCCTGGGAATTGTGCACCGGCATTCACTAAGGTTCAGAAACTAAGATGACAGTTTGACACTTGACTGCCTTTTAAGTAAATAATAGTTTTTATTGGGGACCATAGCATCGGGTTTATTTATAACTCCTGCCACCCCACACTGGCACTTAATGGGGTGGTGGGAGGAGACAGTTGAAAGGCTGCTTAGGGACGGAGGGGAACTAGGAGGACCTAGATTTGCCAGAGGTTGTATGTGTCAATCTTGAAAGATAATTGGGTCAACGCTGCATAAGAACAGCTTGTTTCAGCCCCATTCTATTTCCAGATGCTCTAACACATAGTGAAAGATTCAACAGACAAGTCAACAAGTTTTGGATTTAATTGTCTCTTTTCCATGATCCCAACATATATTTGGTTTTGTGGTTTGTTCTTTGACCATCACATGCAGATCTCTTTGGAGATTTCTTAGCCTGGTCAATGCTCCCACATCAACTCTGAGTGACTCCTGTTTTCCCATTTGGTAGTAATTGCTTGACAGTTACATAACTTCTTCTCTCCCTTCATCAAAAACAAGCAAACTAATAAATAAAGGACTGGTATTCTTATTAGTAGGCTATTTCTTCTTCAGAGAGGCAATTTATTCCACTTCAGAAGGTGGTCTCACTCTCTGTAGCATTGCCATATTTTCATTGTGGCTGGATAAAGTGCAGCTGTAGCTAATTCAGTCACAATTTTAGTTGTCCCACAGTTAGTGAAATCATTAGCCATCCCTACAGAGTGTCAGCAAATGCAAATAGAAATGCGTCTTAGAAGGCAGCCGAATCCAACTGGGAATTGAGAAATTAATAGGAATTTAGAATAATGGGCATGCTTGCAATGAACCATTTATGGGTTCAGAAACCTAGTTCCTCTAGTAATTTGAATGAGCAGTTTTACTAATAAAGTTTGTCTGTGTTTAGTGAACCTGCTGGATCTACTTGTCATTCGCAAACAACTCGAATTATCACCTTCCCATCAAATTTTCCCCTTTACCTTAGCTTGCTGGCTCTTGGAGTGGATTTTCTCCAATGTAGGCAGGGGATGGAGGGAGAGAAAAGTAGAAAGCTCTTTTAGCCCCAGCTGAGGCAGGCTGGCCTCCATCTACATCAGGGATGAAGCCTGTTTATTTTATGCAGGTAACGTCCGATGAATTCAACTGATGCCGTATTTATTTGAAAGGGCAGATATTCTCAATAGAAATTCCCAGTTATGATCAATATCTACTGGTGGTTCTTGACCCCTCTACTTAGTAGATCTGTAAGTGCCATGATCCCCAGTCCTGTGACCACTGTGGATTGTTACTTCAGGAACATGAGCAAGTGTCATTCAGCATTTTAACAATCAATAATAATTCCGCATCCTAGTAAAGCACGTTAGAGTTTACCTGCCACCTTTGTTTACATGCTCTCAGCCCCTTTTGTAAAGCTCCTCTTTCCCCAGTGGGACAGAAATGCCTGTCCCTCAAGGAAACATGAAGTGCTGCCCACTCAAAATCCATCAGGAACCCCTTTTGTGTTTTCTGCAGTTTCCCCGGGCAGTCAGAGCGCTGTTCTCAAGGAAACAACTATCAACAGGATTGATTTTTCCATTTGGCCCCTGGGATCACAACAGCGTGGCAGCAGGCCAGGTCCAGGGCACTGAGGCACTCTGGGAAGCGGGAGGAAGGAGCTGGGATCTCAGAGGGCAGTTGAACAGCCTGAAAGCATGGCTTTGGTGCAGGTAAAGCAGAGTGGTGAAGAGCTCAAGCTAGGTTTTCCACCCCAGTATAGCTGTGCGAGGGTAGAGAAGATATCTGATACTCTGGGACCATTTCTTCATCTTTCAATAGAGAATGATAACAGGGCACACCTCCTGAGGTTGTTGTGAGGATTAAAGAGGCATTCATGAAAGTCTTTGCACAGTGCCTTGTAGAAGGCTAATAACTTTTGCTTGTGTACAGTTATCATCACCACTAATTCAGGTTGAGGAGAAATCATCTGCTTTTGTTGAAAAGCATTCTATTTTAGTTTATTTAGCTAATATGGCTTAGGAAATTTCACCTTACATTTCCATAGTTTATAAAAATCCATCACATGCAAACTTTTAAAGCAGGTGACCATTTTGTGAGCAGGTGAGTACAGGTGTACACTCACCTGTACTTGTACCGGTACTCATACTCATCCCTGTAGATATGAGTAGCTCTGACTGACACACACATTGTTTTCTAGGGGCAAGCATTTTAAGAGCTTGAAAAGTTTGTCTGTAGTATATGAAGTCCTTTCCTTTATTGCCAATTTTATTTTTTTGTTTCTTCATCAAAACTCTTTTCCAGGAAAAATACATACTTGTTTATGTATTTAACAAATGCTTATATAATTTTTACTGAGTGCCAGGCACATTCTAGGTCAGTTATAAATATTAACTCAGTTAATCCTTATTATTAAGAACACTATGAAGTCATTTCTATTATTATCCCCATTCTACAGATATGTACATTGAGGCACAAGGCAATTAAGTAAGTTGCTCAAGATTGTGTAGGTAGTGAGCTGCCCAGCTAGGATTCTAATCCAGACAGGCTGGCTTCAGAGTCTGTGTTTGTAGGTATCAGGCTAAGCCAATCTAGCCTGTTTGTATTGTTGGGGCTTTTGAATGACAAGAGTTAGGATTATTTAAATTGTTCTGTGTGTCTGTCAGTAGGGGGTGGGAGATTTCTAGGTTGACGTATAGTCGCCTTATCTAGTCAGGTCAGGACTGTGGCATTAACCAGGAATTCCCCCTTTTCCTGAGGCCATGCAGATAAGGAGTTAAGAACCTGTGTCACAGATATCGAGAGCCTCTGGAATTGAGTGAATTAAGCTATTTTCTGAATGAATCTAAACTAGATTCTGAGAACTTGGCATTCTGAATCACCTTAAGAATCCCTGCTTAGTGAGTCAAAGTAGTTCTCTTCAGCAAATAGAAGCTCTTCTTCAACAAATACAAAGAAGGCTTATCCACTGAGACCAGGATTTTATCATTTATCTTTTTTTTCTTCTGATAAATAAATTCTGAATTTTAAGAAATTTTAAAACTCTACTAACCATAATGAACCCCACGGACTTAAGAGATTTTTTTTTATGCTTCAGCTGGCCTGTGGATGCTTTCGAAGAAGTTGATGGACTTCTTTGTCTTCCCTCTATGGTGATTATTTCTGATCCACTGACAGCGGGCTGCTTTTACAATACTATCTGGCCATGTGTTAGTTTGGAAACCACCATAAGCTTTCCCTGCTGCATATTCTCCTGGTTTTCCTCGTCCATCACTGGCAGCTCCTTCTCAGCTCCGTTGCAGTGTCCTCCTCTTTTCCAAGACTCATGAAGTCCCAGCGCTCCAGAACTCAGCCTTTGGGCAGATCATATCACTCTTCTGCTCAAAGTGTTATAGTGACTCTGTCCAAATCCTTTCATTAAGCCCTTTTATCATCTGGTCCTTTACTCAATCTGGCCTAATTGCCTATTGTATTGGTTTGCTAGAGCTGCTGTAACCACAAACTGAGTGGCTTAAACAACAGAAATGTATTGTCTCGGTTTTGGAGGCTGGGAGTCTGAGATCAAGGTGTAGGCAGCGCTGTGTTCCCTCTGAAGGTGCTAGGGAAGGATGTGTTCTAGTCCGTTCTCTCAGCTTCTGGTAGTTCCTTGGCTTGTGGCAGCATCACTCTCGTCTTTACATGACATTCTTCCTATGTGTATGTCTGTGTGTCCAAATTTCTCCTTTTCGTAAGGACCCTAGTCCTACCACTGGAGTAGGGGCCCACTGTACTCCAGTATGACCTCATCTTAATTAATTACATCTGCAATGGCTCTATTTCCAAATAACGTCACATCGTGAAGTTCTGGGAGTTAGGACTTCCCCATGTGAATTTTGGGGGGACACAATTCAACCCATAGCACTACTATGCTTCTCCTTGCTCATTGTGGGGCACCACACTCCCCTCTTTGCTGTTCCTGAATACTTAGATGTGCTCTTGCCTTAAGGCCTTTGCAGTGTCTGTTCCCTCTGCCTGGAGCACTCCGCACCCCAACTGTCCACATGGCTCACAAACTGCCCCCTTCTCAAGTCTGTCTTCATATATGCCCGCCTCAGTCATGCCTCCCTCTCCTGATAGTGCTGTTTAAAGTCATATCTCCACTCCCCAATCCCCTCTCCCCATTGTTTTTCTTTTTTTGCCTAGTACTTACCACCTTCTAACATAATTGATAATTTGCTATTTACTAGTTTCTCTGTGTATTGTTTGCCTTCCCCTGACCCCGATACTGGAATGCAAGCCCAATGAGGGGCTCTTTGTCTGTTTCGTTCTCGGGTGTATTCCAAACACCTAGAACGACAGTGCTTGGGGCATAGTGGCAGCTCAAATAATGTGTGTAGCTTCTTCTTCTTTGTGGTTTAGTTGTAGAGACACATACCTTTAATACATTGGAGTAAGGCAGATGGGAGGAGAGCAAAACCTGTCTTAAACTATTTTCTTGAACACTGTGGCATGGCTTTACCAGAGTACCCTACGCCTGGGACCTTTAGCAAATTTCACAATCACATTCATGATGACTGCAAATCCTGGCGAGGGCTTGCCGGCCCTCCCTTCTGAGAGCTCAGTGCGTTTTCCACATACAGGATGAAACCAAAACCCTTGCCATGCGGTGATGAGAGGCCTCATTTGATTTGTTCCCTGTCATTTAGCACGTGGAGAAGCAATCATTGAGGCTTCCGGAAGAAACTGACGGTCAGGTTGAGAACTGAGGTGTTATGACTTGCTGCTATTTTCCTACTAGCATCAAAAAGCAGATAGCTCCTAAAGTGACCGCAAAGTGCTCTGAGAGATATTTCTGTGACTTCACTAGAGTGGATGAGGTTTAAATGGCCCACAGATGTCACATCCAATTTCCTTGATAATCACATCAAGACCTCTCATGGGCCCCTGGTAGCCAATGTCAGGAGTGATTCCCAGCAGCATCCCTGAGCCGGCCAAGCCACTGTGCATTTCTTGGACTTAAATCTATCATTTTATATTAAAATTATCAGTTTGTTATCATCCTTTGTCCTCATAAATGGTGTCTATTTTTTATGAGCCTCTGTCCTCATAGAATGTGGCATTTAATGAGGGCGAGCTTGTCTTACCCATCGTTGGTTTCCCTTCTGATGCCAGCATGGATGCTGGCCCCTAGCAGATGCCTGAGAGATGCTTCTTAAACTCTAGCTGAAGTACAGCCTCAGAGCGTAGCTCAGTCTCACACAGGCTGCATCACCACCCAGCCTCGTCTTGGTCATTTTGGTTTAGTTTCTCCTTGAACTCATGAATGGTTTTCAAAAATAAATGCTAAAACACCACTTTAAGCCATTTTTCTGTCGAGGGAAGATTGGTGGTTTTTAGGAGAGTGGGGAAGGGTGTTTCTGACATCACGAGGCCCAGGAGGTGAGCCTTCTCAACAAGGCATCAAAAACGAATGAGACTTCACAGCGGAAGGTCTGGCCACACAGATGTGGGAAACATGCCATTTATTTTTTTCCAGTCACACTCATTCATGGATGACAAGGTAATCCATGACTGACCATAAAACAGCAGGGGTATCAGGAGGTAGAAGTTGACTGAGGCGACACATTTGATCCCTCAATCCACAGGTAATAAACCCATCTTATTCCTTGTTCAGCCACCTGTCACATGCTTCCTGAACAATGTCTCTTTTTTCTCTCTTGTCCTGTCAGTGCTGTCCACATGAATCCATCTAGAAGAAAAACACTGGGTGTGTTTGAGTCCAGAGGTAGTTCCTTTTGATGGGGCTGGATTCTTTCTGCAGATGAGGATTTATCAGGAACCTAATGAATCTTAAGCTTCAGGCCTTTCACCAGCCTTGGTAGGGGCCTTAACATGTCCCATTAATCATTTCTGTTTGCAAAATTTTCAGAAGTAATACAGTTTAACCACAATGGGTTCATCGTACTGTCTCTTTTCATTCTAATTTCCCCTCTGCCACACTTTCCTTCATGTGGCTGCGGGCAATTTTGGAATTCAGCTAAAGTGGAAGTTGAATTGAAAATCCATTTGTTTAGTTTAGGTTGAAGAGAATATATTTATGTCGTTTGCAGTAATTTCCAAGTGTAGCTATTGCTAGTCAACCTGGTGTAGGAATATAGGCTCGCAAGAATACTCAGTTCACCCACTCTGTGACCAGGTGTCAGAACACAGAAGTGCAGGGACTGAGATCTTGTCTCAGGATGACAGTTCCTAGGATGCCCCGCACCAGAATTATGTGAACAGGGGAGGAGAAAGGGGGATTGAGATAGACAGAATCAACAACTGGTCTGTAAAAAGTCTCACAAAAGGGGTCCGGCCCAGCAGTGTAGTGGTTAAGTTCATGTGCTCCACTTCGGCGCCCCAGAGTTTGCAGGTTTGGATCCCGGGCTTGGACCTACACATCGCTTATCAAGCCATGCTGTGGCTGGCATCCCACATATAAAGTAGAGGAAGATGGGCATGGATGTTAACCCAGGGCCAATTTTCCTTGGCAAAAAGAGGAGGATTGGCAACAGATGTTAGCTCAGGACTAATCTTCTTCACCAAAAAAAAAAAAAAAAACAGTCTCACAAAAGGCATGTCAGGGAGTTGATTAATAAAGCCATTGTGTTATTTTTCTGGAGTTTATGATGTTTGTGTTTGTCAGCTTTTTACAATTTGTCCTTTTTCTGATTATTCTCATCCGAAATGAATCTTCATCTTCACTCCTAATGAATGTATTTGTATTTTTTCTCACAAAATTTCCTCTATTTTTAAAAAGCTTTAGGACTTCCAAAACTTGGATCTTCCCTGACTCTGCCTTATCAATTCTCTTTAACCTGTTATATTTTGACAAGTCTTTTGGGGTCTAATGCATAAAAATTTCAAATAAAGTTTAATGTCTTTTTCAGTTAATATTAGTAATTTTACTTCCCTCTGCAATTTCTAAAAAATATGTAGATAATTGGTCCTTATCCAGTCTCTAAGTATGAGAAATAATAACACTAGCATCCCATTTTTATGTGAAGTGAAGTCAGGCAACTTGAGTAGATTTTCATAGCCTTATAGCTTCTATGAATTACTCAGCCTTTCAAATGGGACTGTGTGCATCTACACAGAAAATTACATTTCTACATTAGAAAATGTTTTTTCTAATTATTTGCAGATATTATGAGAGAATTGCTAAGCGTCATTTTTGCTAAATGCCTTTATTCTATATCTTCAAATTTTCTGGGAGAAAAGATGGTGGTGAGATGTTAAATCATTTCTACTTGAACTAGAATTGACTAATTAGAATAGGTCAAAGCATGTGCATTTGTGTACAGAGGATAATTTTGTTTGGCATTTCCAATCGTCAACATAACTGCAGGAAAGATTTCAGAAAACATCAGTAATGCCTCGTAAAACTGCCTGTGGTATGACAAATAATACCAGCTCACCCTTTAGATAAATTGCATTCCAAGAAAAATCATGATATTAAGCTTTGATAAAAGTAAGTGGTTTGGAAGAACTTTCCAGCTCAAGTGTAAGCCAGTTGCAGAGCCTTTGAAACCTTTGAAACTTCTGGTTTGACCACAGATAAATCTGCAGCAAGATCACTAGCATCCAGTTTGTTCCAGGATGCTTTTTAGGATGAAGCCCATATGGACCATAAAAGAAAGCCTCCACATCATGCTTTTCTAATGAGGAAGGACCGGCATTTCCTGTCCCCAGAGATTCCCCAAGTGACTCCACTGCACACTACCCGTGCAAGTGTAGACCTTGAGCAAACCACCCGTGCAAGTGTAGACCTTGAGCAAACCCGTGAACTTCTTTGGGTCTCATTTTATAAAACAAATGTTTGGGGCCACATCTCCAACTCTATTTCCACATCTGTCACAAATATTCTGTGGTCTTTATCTGTATCTATATATGAAACGGGTCAGATCCATAAGGAAGAGGAAGAATAATTAGTGCTCTAGGTGTAATAGATGCTATGGGAGATGAAGATACCACTGGAGCCCTTAAGATGCCGCTGAATTATTGCTCGACACTTGGGCGAGAGTTACTGGAGAGGATAATCCTGGTTTGAGATCAACAATTCCAGGCACAGCATTAGAAGAGAGTCACACATTATTCAGCAATTCTATGCTAAGATCTCTACATAAGATCAAATTTGCATGTGGTCAAAATTACCCACCACCATCCCCTATGAAGCAAGTCTATTGCAGACTGATATTTTGTCTTTTACTAACACAGATTTTCCCCAGCATTGTACAGGTAACTGACTCTTCAGTTGGAACCTCTGATGAAATAGTTGCCTTATGTTTTGGGAGGCCACATTATATTCAAAAAAAAGCTTATCTTGAAACCCTTCCAATTGAAAGGTCAAGTTACCTATACTATTTAAGTGCTCACTTCTTTTTTCCTCTCTTTTAAATTATTTGCTTATTTATTTACTTATCTATATGTTCATGCTAAGCTTGTATATTAAGTTTGTGTAAGTAAGTGTGCTTATTTGGGACTAGTCTGCACTGTATTATTTTTCCTTTGAGGTCTCAAAGTTTACTGCTAATAGCAAGAGTTTGTCTGGGCCATTCATTACTAACTCACATTGCTAGTGAGCATTTTTATAACTCATTATCTTTGCCTCCTAGTCTTATTTGACCATTTGGGACTGTGAAACCTCAAACTCTGGCCCAATTCCTCAAGGACTCACCATTTACTTGCCATTTTCTTCCATTCGTTTGGGAAAATGTTTTAAATAATTTCAGCCTTTTTAAAGGTTGTACTGCTATTTCACTTTCTAATTTCATCTCAAATATTTTAATCTTTAATGTCTTTTCTGAGATAAAAAGGTATGCAAAGTCTAGGATGTGGAAACTGTAAAGAAAGTAATATGAAATCCTATAAATCATATTTGGTAATGCTCAGAGCAATTAATAAAGGCAGATTAAGACCTATTGTGACACATCTTTTATTGATTTGTGCTTCCCTGTAGGAGAATGTGTGCATATCTTAAAAGACAAAGCCAAGATTCTGTTAAGACTAATTGGCGTGGAGTGGTTTTTCTCTCAGTGATTTCAAAGTAAAGCTTTTTTTACATGGAAAATAGAGTAGCCTAACTCAAACAGGAGACTGATTTTTCTTGGACATTGAATAAAGGCAAATTCTGACATATTTCAATGGTGAGTACATTATATGTTCCAACATAGAAAATATTTAACCTTATTCCAGCCATTAGGTATTTGAAGCACTTGACAACATAATTCAATAAAAGTTGCTGTGGAGTCTTTGAGAAATTAGTCTAGTAATGTTTATTTTGTTTACCTGAACATGGTTGCTTTGAAAATTATGAATCCTGGCTAGCCTATGTTTAAAGATAAATAAACCATTTATAGTGATTTGAAATATTGTTTAATTCTCCCTCCTTTCCAAATGCATTCATTCCTGTGAGGAGGAGAGGAATTGACTTTTGTTAAGGCTTGCTTTGTTTTGATTTTTAACAAAATATATCATTAATTAAAGTAAAACCAGACCTTTTGTTATTTCACCAAGATTAGAATCACCAGTCATTCTCAAGGATATATTTTGCCAAGGTATTGTTGGGTACTGTACTGATGGATGCAACCATGCATAAGGCCCAGCCTCTGACATTGAGGGCTTATAGCTTATAGTGATGACAGATAAACAGAACTCCAATACAGAGATGGTTTTGGAAAATAATATAATGGACTAAAAGACAGTTCAGTTGAAGAAGAGGGAAAAAAAAAAAAAAACACAGGTAACCATGATGAAGAATGAGAGAAAAAGAGGGTCTGAATGGGATATTGATGTTGCTTCAGGGATAGAAGAAGATGAAGCTGGAGGCAAAGGCTGTAGTCGGAATATGAAGAATTGAATGCTAACCTGAGAAGTTTGAATGTTATTCTCAGTCCCTGAAATCAAATGCTAATATGAAGGAAGATTTGAAGAGATGTAATAGAATTGTAGAATGTTAGAGGAGCGAGGGTCCATAAAATTCTAACCCATTGTTTTACAGATAAGGAAACTGAGGCACAGAGAGCTTAAGTGACTTACCAGAGGTCACACAAAATATCAGTAGCATAGTGGAGCCAAAAACCCATCTGCTGACTCCCAGCCTAGAAATCTTTCCATCCTATCACGCTGTCCTAGGCTATTCAAAGTCAAAGTCTTCAGCAGTTACTGCTTCTTGAATATGTAGTAGATTGACCTAGTTGTCACTGTTTTTTAATATTTGTTTTTCTCCTACCGGCTTCTAAGAATGAGAGCTTTCTTCCTGATTCACGCATGTGGTATGCACGTTCGCTATAATAACTTGCCCTTCATGTGTAAAACTCATAATTCTCCTTCTTACAAAATCATTGACCTACTGCATGGCTCATGGAAGGTGGTGTGTTTACTGATGGGGACTTGACAGTCCCTTGTAACCGTTATCCTCTAGAATAGGTTTCCCGTCTATTCTGAGAGTCTTTCTGTTTCTTGTGCTCCCACATTCGTAGATGACTAATTTAGACAATATTTATGTCCATGATACAGGACTAAAATTAGCACAAAAATTATATGTATATATTTAAAATACTTATGAATGCTATTTTCTCCCATAAAATATTTTGGCTGGTGTGGTAGGTTGGGTATACATACATGCCACTGATTTTAGGTGAGTTTTATTGTTTGTATATTCACAGATGTTTATTATGAGTTCGATGCCTATGAAGTGATACCATGAGTAAACTATATTGTCAGGAACTGCAAATATATATTTGTCAATAATCCTTTTGATTTGAAATTCTTCTTGACCATATGGAGCTTTCTCCAGTCTTGAATGTTCCAATAATATAAATATCAAATTCTTATCTTGTAAGGCATAACTTGAAAAAACACTTACAGCCTTCATATTGGGAATACAGATTTTATTGAGCAGTGCTTCAACTACCAGCAGTTTGGCAGTATAGTTTTGGGAAAGGCAGTGCCTATTACACTTGTTTTATAAAATGTCTGCTTATATTTGGTATAATTACATTTGAGTGTGTATCTATATGTGTGTGTGTATAGATGTGTGCAGGTGGGGGGGGTGGGTGTATGTAAAATTTTCCATCCTGGGTCCTGCAAAAGGTAATTTTGGGGGCTGGCCAGGTGGCATAGCAGTTAAGTTCCCGTGCTCTGCTTTGGTGGCCCAGGGTTCGCAGGTTCGGATCCCAGGTGCAGACCAACACACCACTTGTCAAGTCATTCTGTGGCGGCGTCCCATATAAAGTAGAGGAAGATGGGCACAGATGTTAGCCAGGGCCAGTCTTCCTCAGCAAAAGGAGGAGGATTGGCAACAGATGTTAGCTCAGGGCTAATCTTCTTCACACACACACACAAAAAAGGATCAGTAGTACTTGGAATACTCAGAGACTTTTTGCCTCACATGTTACAAGGGTGTGCTTGGTATTTTGTGAAGAACAAGGCTCTCAAAAGAAAGTATATTTTGTATAATCCTTGTCTTGATAAGGCCTCAGCACCAAGAGACTGTTACACTTTAGAGGCGTTAATGTTTCTGCTCCAGCATCTCGCACACACACACACACACACACACACAGACACACAGACACACACACACACACACGAGAAAATTTGCTCTGCAGCAAAGGCAGCTGTCAGCTCGCTAATGCTCAGGCTGTGCAGGCTATGCTCGGCAAAGCTCTGGTGGGTGCCCTTCACATGAGCCCACTAGACTGTGGTCTGAATAGTGCCTCCTGGAGCTCTGCTGTGCTCTGCAAGAGCAGTACTCATCCTAAAATGTTCCCAAAAGATTTTCAATAACAGGAAACAACATCAGCATACATGAGATCTGTGGTTTATGTAGTTCTGGAGATCCACAATGTCCCATTTCCTCATCCCTGACCTTGAGGTTGGAAAGCAAGATGGTAATGTGTGACACTTCTCCCCTTTGGAGAACTTTTTCTCCTAGAAGTGACCCATTGTCTAGATTGGGAACCAACATATACCTGAGAACTCAAGAATTCCCAGCAATCACCATGGGTTATATTTGAATATGAGTGCTTTGTTCTCAGTATAGAGCTTGACAGGAGACAGACACACACAGAGGCACACATGGGTTATAAGTGATACAGTGATATAAGGCATATCAACTACCTATGTCCTGTGTAGATTAGGAAAGAGTTTAGCATAAAACAACAATAATCCAACCTTTTTAACATCTTGTGTATGCCAGAGAGATTCAGTGAAACATTTAGGATGCACCATGCGCCAGGCTCTCACAGCAATCCTAAAGTGCAGGTAACATTGCACTCTCAGTGTTACACCTCAGTGAGCCGTAACAGGGGTAAAAATTAGTCGTCAGGATTTGGGTGAAAGTCTGTCTGGACTCAGGGATCTCATGTTTCCGCAATACATCATGCCCATGAAAATAAAGAAGCTTAAATGGGAAGGGAGCAACCATCTAGGGCAGCCCTCCATGCATAGCGCTATGCACTTGCATGCATTCCTCATTCAGACCACATAATAATCACATGAATGAGGTATAGGTTGTCCTTCCGACTTCCACTCCTGAGTGGAGAGAAGGGACTAATTTGCTCAAGATCACATCACCACAAAGGGATAAGCCAGAATATGAGTCCAGACAGCATGACTCTGGAGCAGGGGTCTGAAAACTGCTGCCTGCAGATGCCATCTGGCTCACTTTCTGTTTTTGAACAACACATGAGCTAAAATAGTGGTTACATTTTTAAATAGTTGAAAAGAATAAGAAGAAGAATCTTTCAGGACAATTCTTGTTTACATATTTTCTATGGCTTCTTTCATGCCATGACAGAGTTGAGTATATATTACTGAGACTAGACGGCCCTTAAAGCCTAAAATATTTAGTCTCTGGTCTTTTACAGAAGAAGTTTGCTGATTTCTACTCTAAAGTCTACGTTCTTAACCCTTAGGCTATACTTTTTCCACTAGATCATGTTAGGTTCATATTGAGTACTATGAGAATTTCTAGATAATTTTGCCTCATGTGAGAGTTTTAAAATGAAAATAATAATCATCTGGGACCCTTTGAATGAGAGTGGTGCAGATGTGAAATTTTAGGAGCAGCCCAATGAAATCATAAAATAGATTCTATATTGTATTGTGGGAAAATACGATAAATGTTCTACTCACACCATTGCTAGCTCTATGACTCATTAGAAAAAATTCATCCCCACTGACAAATAAAATGGAGGTTTATTCACCTGTATATTTAGCTAATTTGTAATTCATTTGTATTTATCGGGTTATTTTCCAAGGTAGATAAAATGCAGAACATTAGCTGAAAAGTTATGAAGGAAGCCACATACATAATGTTTTAGCTAATAAAGCCTATGAGAGAGGCTAAAGGAATTAGCCTAGCTATGAAAAAGATTGATGTTCAAGACACCTACTGTGAACCATGCACTTTAATGGGCGGTACCTGATTTCACTTCTACAATGTCATTTGATGGATAAGGGCACCAAGCTTACATGTAAAATCATTGCTACCAGTCATGCAGCTCACAAGTGACAAAGAAATCAGATCTTTCAATTCCAAATTTGGTATCTTTTTATAAAACAAGTTCCAAGACGCTTATCATTTCAGGTTGTAAACTAGTCTAGAATTACTCATTCCGTAGGCCAATTGATTCTAAATATTGCCCATTATTTGACTCCGTTACTTCTGTCTTCTTTATTAGTTCTTCGAGGGTAGGAAAATAGTTGAGAAAGCAAATAATATTGTCATTGATTCATATCTCACACACACAAAGAATAATTGAAGATGTTGACCAAAAATAATGTATTTTAATAATTTGAGAGTTTTGATGAATTTTATTCCCAGTTTTTATAGAAGTTAGAGAGATAACTTTCTTGATTTCCCTGTGACTAATTTTTATTTGTGATTGGTGGTTCTATCAATTTTATAGTTACAAAGGGTGAGCATGTAAGTTTAATAAAGACTGAATAAGCAGTGGACCATTTATGTTACTTGGAACCAGATAGAACAGATACCAGAATTGCTGAGAGAAGACAAAGGTTAGCTACCATGCCACGTTGAAACATCACGGTTTTAGATGGTTGCGGTAAAAGGTTTCAGCAAAAATGCGTATGTCATTGGTTACATAATACCAAAAATTGTGCCTTCTTTTGCTTTAAAAAAAGTTTGAATTTAGAAATAAGTATCTTTTACAATCAAACAAAACCATTTATAGTCTCTGAATCATTATGTAATGTAAACACCTATTCAGTTGTGCCCCAAAACAAAAAGATTGTTTGCACTTAGAAACTTTCAAACTTTGAAGAAATCAAGAAGAGTGTGCATATTTATGAGTTTGTACTTGTGTATGGATCTTTTAAAAGGCTTGACTCCTGGTGGGCATGTAATTTGGCACAATGCTTTTGTTCCTTGCGAAGCAATTTTGCAATATGTGCCAACAGTTTGAGAAATGTTCTTACCCTTTGAACCAAAACTTTTTCTAGGAATTTGCCTTAGGACAAATGTGAAAGATGTCCATCATTATAACTAAAGAGTGAAAAATTTTAAATAATCTGAACATACAAGTGTAAGAAAATGGTTAACAAGCTATAGTGTATCCAAAGCATGAACTACTTTGCATTCAGTAACATGATGTTAAAAATATATATCTACTATCATGAGGAAAACATATTAACTGAAAATGAGGGATCCAAATTTTAAAAAATTTGATCGTATCTTGATATAAATTATGCATATGTACCTCTATGATAACACTGATCAAAAAGTATTGCATTTTCCTTTTTATTTATACTTGTTCTCCATTAGATGATGCATAATTTGAGGGCGGGGATTGTGTTTTATTCAGTGTATTCTTCTTATTGTGCATAATGCTTGGTATGTTGTACATAATCTATAACTTCTTTTGAATGACTAAGACAGGTGAAAGAAAATGATCTGGTTGTCTTTATATAACAGAATTATGATTTTTTTTTTTTACATTTTAGATTGTATTTTGTACTTTATTGCTTGTATGATCAGAACAGACAATTTTTAAAGTAATAGTAAATTTATATATCAGAAAAGAGAAATGGCATCTTTTCTCCAGAATTGCTGGTAGCTTAGATATCTATTGCTGAGATGGTTCTTTGTAATTTGGCTCTAGTTTAAATAACCCTCTCTTAATGGGCCAGCCTAAAGGAGCAGATCTGTTGCTTGGCTTCCTTTCTACCCCAAGGTATTCTTTTACAGAATGAAAGTACCCAATGATGCAATGCTGAATCATTATTAGCTCTAATTTGGGGGATTGAGCCTTGAGGTAATGAGTGTTTGGGGTCTGATTCTGTGAATGATACTCACTCTCGGCTTTTGCTTCATCAAAGGATTTTATCTTCATTCGCAAACATTCCTTTTCTCCTAGAAACATCTTCCACGGTGCCCTTGCCAGATAAATACATCTCTGCCTGAGATATTAAATCAATACATCAAATTAATTGCAATGAGTTGAGACTTGACACTAAAAGAGAATACATGACACCTAGCTCAAGTCAGAGGTCACTGTGCTGAATTGCTTTTAAAATCTTTGAATTATGCATTTGAGATGTTTGCTGCTGTATCTCAGTTGGAATTTATTTTTAGTAAGAATATAGTTGAGACGAATTAGTGCTACAGACTTTTTTTTCTTTTTTCATTTTAAAAAAAAAAAATACATGGTCAAACAGAAAGTCTCCTGCATGATAGGCAAACAAAACACACCTTACAGGTTTATTAACTTCAGTCAATAGATTGTAAATGTCCTAATGTAACTGGAATACGTCTTTTCTGTTTGGTTGCCAAGAATATAATCTGACTCCTGGTTTTATTTCCCCAACCATATCCTTCACTCAGAATCTGGAGCTGAAAATCTCTCAACAATTTCAGCTGAAGGATGTTTGATGTAGAAAGAATTGAGCTACGAGAACAGACCAAGGGTCCCATCTAACAGAGGAGAGTTGCTATTTGCATGTGTTATGAAGGTCCACCTCACCATTCCCCTCCCATACCCAGATCATCTTATGCTTCACTTCTCCAGGCTTGCATAAAATTTAGAAATGATCTACAGCAGCCCATGGGGTGCTTTTGTGAAAATTAGAAGAAGTCACACCTGTCAGGCAGAACAATTAGAACATGAGACCTCCTTGGGTGGGCTAAGTAGCACAAGGTTGTTCACCAGTCCCCTACTGTCCCTTTGGCTAGGATCCTTTATGAAATACACAAATGCACAACTCTGGATGGCAGCCCTGGGTAAAGAGGGAGTCTCTATCGATTAGTGTGAGAATTATAGGAAGCATTTGAGAGGTATGGTATGAAAAGAACACATCCAAATCTTGTTTGGCCTGGGTCCCACATGTTTCGGTACCTATAGGTCTCTAAAAAATAGTTCTTGACTATTTCAGAGAATACCAATCCTGTTGATGACAAATCCAGAGAGTATAACAGACTATTTTGATGTATTGCCAAGGTTTGAGCCACAAAATGGCAACTTTCTGTGGTTCAACCTCAATAGCTCACCCTATCAGAAGTGCGTGGCCATTTTTTGATGTTCTGATTACAAATGCTACTTGCCTCTTATGCTTACACCTCACGCCTTGATATTCTTTCCCCATATGTAAACTGAGCTGGTATCTTAAATGGGTGCCATCTCTGCCCAGCCCTGTTAACCTTTGATACAGTTGAAAACAGCTTTGATTTGATATTATCGTTACTGCCAGCATGCTGTGTGGGTGCCAATTTCAGGATACCGTAGTAAGTGGAAAGTTATAAGTGGAAAGTTTGTAGCAGGAGTCACCAGCATCATTTTTAAAATATTCCTAGAAAAAGAAAATGACTGGATTAATTGCTGGATAAATATTTTGCAAAATACATATAGTGTTTTTGTAGGTTATAATGCTCCAGTATGGTTTAGCTGTTTGTATGAGTAAACGAATTCTTACCTGTCAATAAGAAACTTTATTCAATTTCCTCTTAAAAATTTAAGATAATGAACTTCAAAAAACCCTGGCACTCATGCTCATGTGCTTTGCTGCTTTGTTTATTATAGGAAAGGAGAGGAAAGAAGGAAGGGACGAAGGGAAGAAATTAGTTAAATGTCCATCCATAGAGGAATGGATGGATAGACTGTGATATATGCCTACAGTACAGTAGTTAAAATGAAACAATTAAATGTATAGTTATCAGCGTGGATAGATCTCAAAAACGAAATTTATTAGGGGGTTGGGGACCAGACTTCAGAATGATCCATAAAGAATGATACAATTTTTGTAAATTTTAAAAACGCGTAAAAGGTTTCCATATGCTGTTTATATACAAAAAAATATGATGAATATGTAAAAACAAAAGTGAGTTGGATACATGCCCACTCCAGGATTATGTGTGCTTCTGGGGAAGGATGAGAGCAACTAGCATTGAGGAAGGCATGTCACCTGCATCTGTAATATTATAAAATCAGAAATTAATATGGAAATATGTTAATATTTGTTAATCTGATAGGTACCCAGATGTTGGTCACATTATTCCCTTTATGTTTGAGTATTTAATTATAAATATTATATAACAATGATCATCTGTATAAGTCTTTATAACTGGAAAAGATAAATAATATCGAATAAATGGATTTTCCTTAAAAGTGCAGATGCTGTTAATCTTTTTAATGCCCTCGGATTGTCTCAGGTGCGGAGTCACGGTAATCTAAGGGTCTGAGTTAAAGTATGCTGGTTGGAGTGATCTGATTTTTTTCAACAATTATTTTAGGGAAAATGGCCAAAATTAAAACCAGGAAAACTGACTTTTGGCACAGATTCAATTATACTCACTCGGGAAACAGACATTGCACATTTCTTGGATAAAGTAGTTAGATTCCAACATAGGATCTTGTAGTTAGAGATAATTAAAAAAAAAATAGGTCATTGAATAAATGGTATTTTTCTGTACCCAGATGGGGAACTATGGTGGGGAAAGCTTGGTGGCACAGTCTCAGACTTCCTAGTGTAACTAACATGAGGATGTTGTAATAGTATGTAAATGGCTCCACAAATTCCTGAGAGACTTTCACTTCCATAGCTCTGCAGGACCAATAACTGATTTGGAATACTGACTGGGGCTGTAGGGGCTGCGTAGAAGTTGTTGGTCTCTCTTTGAATCATTTGGGAAGTCTTCCTTTGTGTGGGGTTGGGTTTGTGCAACTTTTTGGTTAGCAACAACAATAAAGGTACAGATAATCTTATCTTAATAGACCACATACTCTCTGTTCTCTTCTTCCCTCATCCTGTATTCACTCCCCTCTCCCATCTGTTTATTTATTTAAGATGAATTACTCTAGTGGCTTTCGCTGGGGAGGAAGGTGATCGGGAACACACTGGTGTGTGCACTGTACATTTGTGTGTGTTGAAGGTGGGGTAAGAGGGCACTGGTTAAAGAGAGACAGGAAAATGAAGACTGGAGAAAACTGTGTAATTTATGATTCTTACTTCTCCTCTACTCTCACACTGTACTTCACCTCACCTCTGACACCAGATGTGGGGGTTTTTCCACACATCAAGCAATTCTGTGACACCAGCTGAGTATCCTCAAATTTAACGTCAGATCCCACAGGTTAAGGTCTCAGTCCACAAGACTGCCCCCTGGACACCAATCAGCAGTCTGGGTTGTCACTTATTCTTCTGATTGACTGCCTATAAATCGGAGGTTACTTCGACCCCTTCTTTGGGTTTGATTAATTTGCTAGAGCAGCTAGAATTGCTTGATGTGTGGAAAAACCCCCACATCTGGTGGGTATTGTTTTTTATTCCATCCAGCCACTCTGTATGTTTTGATTGGAGAATTCAATCCATTTACATTTAGAGTGATTGTTAATATTTGAGTGCTTAATATCGCCATTTTATCTCTTGTTTTCTGGTTGTTCTATATTTCCATTGTTTCTCTTCCCTTATATTTCTGACTGCCATTTCAGTTTGGTGGTTTTCTGTGATGGTTTTCTCAGTTTTCACTTTAATTATGATTTGTGTCTCTGCTCAGATTTTTTGTTTAGTGTTTATTATGAGGTTTGTGTAAAAGATCTCATAGATGAGATAGTTCATTTTCTGATAGCCTTTTATCTCCATTAGCCTAAGCAGGTTCTATCCCTTTCCTCTTCTCCTTCTAAGTTATTGTTGTCACAAATTATTCTGTTTTGTGTTGTGAGTTTTTGACTAAATTTGTGTTTATAGTTATTTTTGATGCTTTCCTTCCCTTTATCTTTTCTGTTAGAATTAAGTCTTTTCTAACCTGTTCTGATGGAGAGCTTCAGTTTTCTGATTTTGTCTGTCTATTTATCTCCCTGCTAAAGGCTTTGTAAACTTTTTTCTTTTTGTTTCAGGCACAAGGGCATCTTTGATCATTTCTTGTAAGAGAGGTCTAGTGGCAAAGAACTCTGTTAGCTTTTGTTTATCTGTGAAAGCTTTTATTTCTCCATGGTATCTGAAGGATAGTTTCACTGGATAGAGTATTCTTGGCTGAAAGGTTTTGTCTTTCAGTATTTTAAATATATCTTTCCATTCTCTCCTAGCCTGTAACGTTTTTGCTGAGAAATCCATGGAAAGCCTGATAGGAGTGCCTTTGTAGATTATTCTCTTCTGCCTTGCTGCCCTTAATATTTTTTCTTTGTCATTGACTTTTGCCAGTTTTACTATTATTATGTGCCTTGGAGAAGGTCTTTTGGCATTGATGTAATTAAGAGTTCTAGTGCCTTCATGTGCTTATAAGTCCAGTTCCTTCCCCAGGTTTGGAAAGTTCTCAGCTATTATTTCTTTGAACAAGCTCTCTATTCCTTTCTCCTTTCCTTCTCCCTCTGGGATATGTATAATCCTTATGTTGCGCTTCCTAATTGAGTCTGACATTCTCGAAGAATTTCTTCAATTTTTTAAATCTTAGTTCTCTCTCCTCCTCCACCTGAAGTGTGTCTATGTTTCCATCCTCTAAGTTATTAATTCTTTCCTCCATAACATCAGCTCTGTTTTTTAATGTTTCTAGATTTTTTTTTATCTCATTCATTGTGTTCTTCATCTTTAGAATTTGTTTGTTTTTTTTTAGAGTTTCAATCTGTTTGGTTAAGTATCCTTTCTGCTCATTCATTGTATTCCTGAGTTCATTGAACTGTCTGTCTGAGTTTTCTTGTAACTCACTGAGTACTTTATGACAACTACTTTGAATTCTCTGTCATTTAGATTGTAAATTTCTGTGATTTCATGTTTGGTTTCTGGAGACTTGTCATTTTCCTTCTGCTCTGAAGTGTTACTGTAGTTTTTCATGGTGTTTGTTGAATTGATCCTTTGCCAAGGCATTTGTAGTAGTATCAGTTCGCAGATTCCACCTGCCACCTCTCGGGGGGAGGCAGCAACTCTGTTTTCTGAACCCACCGTGACTGCTGGAAGTTGTGTCTATAGTGCTCACCTGCGTTTGCCTGTTGGCTATAGCTGCTTTTTGGGTTACACACGTATAGGCAGGTGTTCTGTTGAGGAATTGCTGCCGTGCCCGAGGACTAGCTGAGCTGGTGAGCAAGGCAGGAGGAGTGGGGTACTTTCTTTCATGTGCTCTGGCCCACTATGTGCTCACGGGTGGTTTGCCTGGGTTGCTGCAGTTGCTGGGGGTGCCCATGAGGTGGCTGAGCTTTGCCACTCAGTGTTGAGTGTTCTTTCAGGCCAGGCTGCAACTCGAAAATGAAAGCGTTCACATGCAGGCCTTCCTGCCCCCCAGCCTCCTTTTACAGCCCCATGCCAACTGCTGTGTGAGGGCCTATGACCTAGATCGCTGCCACGTCAGAGGAGGGGAGGAGAGAATCCACTCACCTCCTGCCACTGCTTTCCAGGGATCCAGTACCTCCACTTTCAGATGTGTGGCTGCGTGGATCTCTCAGACATCCTATTGTACTTTGTAGGGAATCCTCTGTTGGTTAATGAATGTCCATTTGGTTGTAACATAGGTAGGAGAGACCAAGGGAACAACTCACTCCACCATGATGCTGATGTCACTCTCTAAAATTACTTTTTATAAATCGCCTGGGAATAGCCATTTGATGGGAGATCACAGGAAGTATATATAGATGTTTTTATTACTCTTGTTGTTGAGTAACAGAAGAGTCTTCAGATATTATTCGTGAGGCCATTGTTCTCAGAGCTGACCATAGCCTTTGTGGGAATTAGACAAGGCCCCGTCCTCCGGTGGACATGACCCAATACCAGTATTCATGGTTTGGTGAGCTGAGCGCAGGCTGGATTTCAGTCCCCAAACAGCCGTCAGCTGGGCATAGTTTTTTAGGACATGACCTGCTCAATTGTATATGGCAACCCTGGTTGTTCTTCTCTCCAAAAGCCAAGATGTCTTATAAAAACCTGCCCTTGACATTAGCACAAGAACCACACACCTGAGTATTAGAGGGCAACCATAATAGGCATATGCACTGGAGAGCAGTGCATTTCTTGAGTTCAGTGATTTACGTGAATCTGCACAGAATAAAATACCAGTAAATAATAAGGGTCCTATAGATGCAGGTGATAAAGATCCTGTACTGTACAGACTGAGCTTGGAGCATATGCAAACAGCCACACTGAGAAATCTGTGCAATTAATATATCAGCTCTGATAGATCAAAGTGCATGGACCATTGTGGGATTCAGAACAGGATCAAGGAATAATGTAGATCTAGGGCCTGTGTGTGTGTGTCTGTATACCTTTTGTTTCAAAACAATTTAAATCCAAATCATATCTTTATTGCTTAGGAAAAATGTAATTAAAGGGGCATATTGGCCCTTTTAAGCCTATTGGCTAGGGGTAAATACACACATATATATTTATAATAATTTATAATTTATATATGTCCTATAAATTTTAAGATGAGAAATTTAGCAGTTGGGTTTGGCATACTTTATTTCTGTATGTAGATATAAAGATCTCCAGAAATCAGGGCTTGGTTGGAAGAAACCCTTCAACAAAGCATGGCAAGATTATTTCTTAGATTTTTCACCAGTGGCCTTAGAAGTCATCTAGGCCAAGTTGCTGCTGCTCATTGCAGCCCCCTTTCTATTGCATCTGAGTCAGTCATCCATCTCAATATGAGTACTCTTGGTAACAGGAAGCTCACCAGATTTGAGGTAGCATGTGACCTTTTGGGCAGCCTCAGTTATTAGATACAATTATATGCATGCTGAGATGAAATCCTTTTCCTTGTGATGTCCATCAATGGGCTTTGATTCTGCTTCCTGGACAAACCTAGAACATGACTGTTCTCTCTTCTATGTAGCAACGCTAAAAATATATGAAATGATATAATTCTCTTGCCTCTAGACTGAGAAAATAGTAGACTAGACAATCATAAAACAACTGAAAAAGGAAAAAAAACAGGAAGTAGAAATTATTCCAAGTCTCTGTTTTTGCAGAGACTAGCATCTCTTTCTGAGAATTTCTTATTTGTATAGAAAAATAACTCTCTTTTTGTGATTTAATAACCACATGCTGAGCAAATACATCTTGCTTTCCAATTGTGGATGAATAACAATGCCAAAAGAGCCTTTACAAGGGCAAAAGAACCAATTACCTTACATCCCTGTCTCTTAAATTGTCTAACATAAAACAGCAAAAAAAAAAAAAAAAAATTGCCTTTAGGACGATGCTACTTCATAGCATACATTTATATCATGAAATACACATTTTAGTTTTTTCCCTCAATGGACTTTTGTTGGAAATTATAGAATTTGATGCAAGTCCTCAAGGTTGTTTGGTATCAATAAGTGCCTAGCAGTAGATGGGAGGGAGGAATCTTACAGGTTTTTTTTTTTAATTCCAGAAGATGTATCCAAAATACTAACTTTAATTTTTACTAACAGCAAAATCTTTTAAGGAACAGACCTAGCATGTTCTCAGAAAATATATATAATTTCCAGAACAGAGGATTAGCTAAGTAACTTTTGGTATATTGTTATATCACTACTCAAATTATGGTTATAAAAACAGGGATAAATGGGGAAATATTCATGATATTGTATGTTTCAGTTAGTAATAGTTTCAGCAGTGGAAATAGTGAAGTAATGATTTATTGAGCAATGTCTTTATATGCCAAGCATTAGGTGAGGTATTTAATGTGGAAGAATAATCATCTCCTATTTCACAAGAGGAAGATACTAAATTCAGAAAAGTTAGACAGCTTTCCCACTTCTCATAGCTAAAAGTGGCAGAATCTGGTTGTGACCCCAAGTGTATACAGCAGAATGTCATTCAAAGCCTTTCCTGAAACCTTGGAAGAATTTCAGCATTTGAGACATTCCATGCTGTTTTAAAATGATCCTTCTGCTAGATTCTAATATTCAAATTCTTTTTCCTTTTGTCTGTCTGTTTTTTCTCCTTTCTCTCTTCCTCCTTCCTTCCTTTTTTCTTACCTCCCTCCTTCCTTCCCTTATCTCTAAGATTACAATTGTATGCAGCATTTTTACATCATTCATGACAATCATTACATTTTAGTCACTATTTACACATACCTCTGTGTCCATAATTTATTGAATCACCATATGTCTGAGCTGGAAAGAATCTTGGAGATTATATAATCAACTCCTTACTTTACAGATGAGACAGTAAGGCCCACAGAGGGGAGATGACTTGGGCACCATCACACAGCTTGTTTTTGAGAGAGCCAGAAGCCAATTTTAAGATACCTGGTATGTAGACCAGTGTTTATCCAAAGGATAAAATGTCTACCAGATATGTTATATTTCATTTTATACCTCTTCATGACTTAGGTCCAGAAGGTGCTCAACCGAAAATCTAATCATCAACAGAAACGAGTTTTCTCATGGAAACACAGCTTTCTACATTACAGGTTAGCTGGCTGCCATGATGTCAGGTCAGCATAACTCAGATGGACTGATACCATTCACTCAGGAAAAAATGGATGTGTGTTTCAGATAATATTCAATCAAAACACACACACACACACACACACACACACACATAATGTGCTTGGTGATGGGATATACAACAACGGACCATTTCCTTATAGAGTTTGCAGATTAGTGTGTGTATTTAGTTTTGTGTATAGTGGGCTTGGGTGTGAGTGGCTAACGAATCATAAATAATAAACTAATATGTTGAAATATCATTAAAAATTGTAACAGTCTTAATAAAAAATAACAGGCTATAATGATAGAGAATAATGAGGGTCATGACCTATTTAGATAGGATGGTCAGGGAAGGACTCGCTGAGAAGTAGACATTTAATCTGAGACCTGAAGGATGAAACTCAGGGAGAAGGAACTACATGGGCAAAAGCCTTGAGGCTGAGGCTGGAAAGAGCTGGGAAGAACTTTCTTCAATGTCAGATACCAGGTAAGGAATCGGTGAGGTCTCAGGGAGGGTATTACAGGCCATGGTCTAGGGCATTTGAGTTTCATTTCAATTGCAATAGAAAACCTTTAAAGAATTAAAAACAGGAGAGTGATAAACATGATTTTCTGTGCAAAGATTATTCTAGGTAAAAAGAGCAACAGCAGGTGTTAAACCCATGTTTGGGTTAGGTTAGCACCGTTCAGAGTCACAGCATTGACATCACTCATTCATGAGTGAGGTCACCATCACTAGGGTACTGACACTTGGCAACCACAAGACAGAATATCCTAGAGGGGGATTAAAGGATTATAGATTGGGCATTAGGTTATATATTGACTTGTATAATCCTCCCTAAACTTTGAGCTTCTGTAGTTCTATGAACTGAGCTAATTATTGAGTCTTTTGGGGAATTACAGAAAACCATAAAATCAAAGGAGTTATGCTTTGGAACAGAATCCTCCCAAACCTTAGAAATTGAGCATATAATCATTTACAAGGGGGACATCACTTCTCAAGTCGGGGTTGAGGTATATCATCAGAACCTCCTTCCATTAAGGCAGAAGGTCTCAAGTTTTTATGTGATATGTAACACCTGGTGATTTTGTTTAAAATGGAGATCCTGCACTCCCATTCCCTGGAGATTCTAATTTAATAGATCTGAGGTGATGCCTGAGAAACTGCAACTATAATAAGCAACCCAGGAGATTCCAATGGACCAGGTGTACAAAGGCTTTACTTTGAGAAACACTGGGCTTGGTGTCAAGGAACACTTACCCAGATCCTAGCTCTACATCACCTCTGGCTGTCATCCACTGAGATCAGGAATATTGTAGCTCTAAGGATGTTTTAACTCGCTGTGTAGCATTGTTAGGTTATTCAACCTTTCTGAGCCAAGGTCCCTTCATCTCTAACAACACTTTCCATAAGATGCTGTTGCGAGGCCAGAAATTCAAAATGCAAAATGCTGACTTGAGCACCTGGCATATTGCAGCTGCTTACCAAACAGCAGTTATCATCTGCTTTATTTCTGCCTGTCTAATTTATTTGGCTGCCTCCTTCCTACTCATATCGGTTTCATAATGCGGAGTCAGCATTCACCTGTGTTGGTTTGTTTCTCAGTTATTGTCATCTTCCTCTTGCCTCCACCTCTCCCCCAAATTCCCAGAGACCTGCCTTTACCAGGTATCACTTTACTTAAAGTTTTGCGCTCTCTCTGCATTATTTTAAAGACACTAGAATAAAAACACTAATATTACAGCTATGGAATATCTATAACTATCAAATTAGGTTATTTTTGTGTTCTCTGCTACTTAACTTACAATTATCTCTTGTAAAGCCACTCGTCTTTCCTGTTTAATTAAACATGAGTACTGTGAAGCAGAGAAGACTACATAGTGGTAAGACGAGGTTCTGGAAAATGCTACCAAATTATGAAAAACATTTGAGTTGCATTAGCTTCCACAGAATATAAGCAAAGCTTGAACAGAAAGAAAAAGATCAGTCCACTCTGGGGCACCAGGCACACTAATTTGTATATGCTGTCTTCGAAAATTCAAATTTAAAAAGACTTTAAGTGTAAAAAAGATGATATAATGACTAAAATATGGTTGAATTAGTCACTTTCATTTTCAAATCTTCATGTATGTTTGAAGTAAACAGTCTGTTTCAATCTGTTTGTAATTAAAAGAAAGTATTCTTTGCATTAAACACAATTGCAAACAAACTCTAGGTTGTGCTGGAGGAGAATTAGGGGAGAAGTTAAATATTTTTGGGATCCAGATATTCATAGAATACAGCTGGTTTCATTTGCTAGGTTCCATTTAATCTGCCTTTCAATGGGCCGAATAAGAGCCAAACCAAATAACCATGTTTAACTATGTTTTTCAGAATAAAAATATTGTCATGTTGTCTTACTTTAAGTAAACTCCTAAGAAAACTTTTACAAAGGTATAAAATTTAAACCACAATTAGCTACATATTTGGTAATTTAAGTTTATTTAAGAGAACAAAATTACACTAAATGAGAATGGTGCCAGAAAATCCAGGTTCCACAATTGCCAAGGCGCTAAACTTTCCCTGCGACTTTCCACCTAACTCTCTCTACCTTATCCTTCCTCTGGGTTAGGGGGTTGGGATTTTTATATCATCCAGTGGTGTATCTTGAAAAGGGGGAAAGTATAGCGAACTGAGTTTTCTCCTCCCCTGCTTTTTGCAAAAACAGGAAAAATGCTTGACCTTCCCAGGAAGCTTACCTATGGTTCATGTATGATTTGGGGGAGGAGGGGTAGGGAGGGACAGGAATTATAAATATGAAAATGCAGGAATAATAAATATGCAAATACAGAGATATTTACATCACACCTAGTTCTTTTCTCTATGCACTATTTGCCACAGGTTAGCCTACCCCCACTAGGGTAGTGGCTAAAATGCAGCATCTTGGATTAGAAAATTACGAAGTAGCCCCTTAATGACCCCAAAGAGTCCCTAATGATTCCAAGTTGTTTAATTCACGTGCACACAGTTGTTTTCTGTACTAAGCAGAAATGCCTCGTGATTTCTTCATTTTATATTTTGGAGAAAGGATTTTGTTTAGCCGTGTTGAGCTCTCTATTTCTGCTTATTAAAACTACTAAAAGTAGCATGTCAGGATGAAAACTATGGGCATGAGCTGGGCTGTTTAGGGTGGTTCTGGTTTTATTTTTAAAGCAAAGTTGCTAGTTATAAGTGATTCCTGCTAAATAATATAATAATAGATTCAGCTAAAAAAACATTGCCCTCATTTTGTGTGCTCTAATAAAAACTAATACGTTACAAGTTTATTTCACTCATTTACCTAACGAATATTTGTTAAGCATGTCTTATGAGCCAGGCACTGTTCCAGAAGTTGTGAACACATTAATGAACCAACCAAACCAAACCCCTGTCCCTTGGCGTGTACATCCCAATGGCAGAGTGAGATAATAATACTAATTTTTTAAAAAGTAAACAGGTGATGTGAAAGACCATTTTGCCTAAAAGATTAATTCTGTAAGACAAGAACTAGAGAAAAGTAAGCACGTTTTAATATTGTTTCAAATGTGCTTGTACAGCATCAACTGTGGATAAAATAGCAAACACATTTTAATTGCCTTTGAGATTTTCTGAAATTTTTCCCTCATTCATTTTACTTTTGATGAGGACTGTCATAATTAAAAATCATTCTTTTTCAAAATTAAACTCATTTACTGAACGCTGAGACAATAAATCTGAAAAAGAGTTAGTATAATGCAACCTCAAAGCTCACACAGCTGAAAAAATGGAATTTGCAAAACTTAGTGATCTTGCTAATACTGAGTTCTGACCAAGAATGTACTAAATTTGCTTAAAATTTATTTGTCTTAATGAGCTTTTATCTTTTTTTATTGGATAATTTAAAATTTGTTTATCTAGTTTTTCTTTTACTTCATCAAGATTACTGTTTGTTTTTAATCGTTATTTTCATTTAGCCATTCAAATGAGTCTTTAAATAAACTTTAAGAAGATATTTTTGAATAGCTGTTACATGCATATGGTACAAAATTCAAAATTCAAATGAAGCAAATTCAAAATGGCTCCTTTCCTTTTTTTATCCTCAGCCACCCAGGTACTCTCCCTTGGTCATTTTCTGTCACTAGGTTCTTGTACATCTTTCCAGTGATCTTCTAAATGAGCTTCACAAACTTTAATGTGCACATGAACCTTGTTAAAATGCAGATTCTGATTTAAGGGGTCTGGGCTGAGGCTTAAGACTCTCCATTTCTACCAAGTTGCCAGGGAGGCTGGTGTTGCTAGCCCAAGACCATGCTCCCAGGGGCAAGGTGGTGAAGCATATTTGTTTATATTTGTCTCTGTATTTATTTGCTTATGGGACTAAAGAGAGCAAGCTATTCTCATACACAGATACAACTTACCACTTTCTACTACGACTTCAGCACTGGAGTTCCAGCCTTGAGCTTTGCCTTGTTACCAAGTCTTCTTCTAATCTTCGTCTGTCTTACAGTATTTTAAAAATCAAACCATAAATGAGTGATGAAAGCTAGCAATATGGCCATTTGAAGCATGCCAGCAGGTAATGTGTAAATCACAAGGACTATGAGAATACCTCTTTGCAAATTATTCATCTGCTTTTTTTCTTATGGGTTAGAAAAGTCCTCAAAGCCAAGCACCCTCCTAAATTTTGGCAGGGAGCACACTGAGAACTTTAGCTTGCAGCCAGTACCATTAATCTAATAAAGATGCCATCATACTTGGAAATGGTACAATTAAGTTCCCTGAAATCAATATAAAGTGCAAAGATCGTTTAAATATTTTAAAGTCGTAGACATTCATATTCTATCTGCCTGAATAAAGTAGTCTTGAGAGATGATTGTGATCAATATCACGAGGGGTACAAACGTTGTCTTTGTTGGACCTGTATGTGAACATAATTCAGAAAGCGTGCGGGTAACTCGTAAAAGAAAACTAAAAGTTCATGTTTGTTTCTTGCTCTCTGCAAGAAAATGAGGACTAAAGGACTGAAATTTGCCCAGCTACTTTGTCTGCAGAGTACATTCACGAGTACTTGCTAACACAACACAAGCTTTGGTTTTAAAAGAGAACCAACATCAGAGGCACTTTTCAGAAATAAAGATCTGGACCATCAAAGTCTCCATTTCTCTGTTATTGGAAGAAACAGCCAAGGGGGTACAGGTTTCCCTTTGATGCCAAGTTAGTATCTATCAATGAGTCCTTTGGTTTGAATGGCTCCAGGGTCTACCACGTGGAGAGCTCTTGGCCTGGGTTCTGAGATGGTTGTTTTGAACCACTTGAGACTGCCGGGAGAGTGATTTGAGTCTGCCTAATCCTCTTGAACATGTGCTATTCTACCTGCAGTCATGATTCTCAAACCTAGGTTATGTAGACCTAGGTTATGCATATTAAGTGGTATGCACAGAGTCATAGAAAACAAACAGCATATCCTCCCAAAGTTTCAATCAAATTAAAAATTTGTCAGGCTCGTATTAAGACAAAATAAAAAACAATCAAACAAACATGAATATACAATACAGTAGAATGCAAAATTCTAATGGATTTCTAAGTCAAAAATGAGATTTCAAAACAATGTTGAACTTAGATCTATGCCTCCAGGCCCCTTGAAATACACATTTATCGGTTTCGGCCAGTAGAAGGATATTTCAATGGGAGAATTTTAGAAGTACTGTGATATACATTAAAAGGGCATGAGGAGATGGGAAACCAGATCGTTTGAATAGCAACTACGTTTCTTTGCCTCCTGCGAGCCTCTGGAGTGGACCTGTGCCAAATATTTTGTACTCAAGAAAGTCGCTGTCATATTTTTGAAATGTTGACTTTCTAGAGGAAATGAGGAAGTGACATAGAGGTTGCTGAGAGACTCAAACTGGTTTAAGAGATATCGTCAATGAACTTCTAATAAATGATTTCTATAGAGAAAAATCTGTGTGTTTTGGCTCTTTGTAGACTGGAAGAGGTAAAAACCTTTTTATAGAATTAACCCATTTCACCTGGAAGTAAAGAACAAGTCACTTCTTTACAGAAAGAATGCATGATGTAGTAAACATAGTTTGTCACATAGCCCTGGTTTTAATCCCTAGCTTCCAACTAAAGTTCTCCAGGTCTCAGTGTTCTCATCTGAAAAGTGGGGCAAGCACAAGGATGAAAGGAATTAGTGGTGGATCCATGATTGCCCTGTCCTCTTTATTTTTTCCTTCTATACCTTTCCATCCCTACCGCTATACCCTTTGTGCCTGGGAAATCAACAATGAATAGTGCATGTCCATTTGAATGGGAAAGTGGTGCTCTACATTAGGAAGTCAGACTAAATGACCCTGGTCTCTACCAACCCTGAGATTCCCTCTGATGATCCATGAAAGCTTTTTGCTAAGGAAGCGTTTAAAGAAATAATCAACCTCCTAAAATGTAAACACGTTTAGATTCTACTGTTTACTGGCACTTCAAAACTGGATTTACACAAGAGGATGACCCAGAAACAAGCTGGGAAAAGCTGTGTGGCATTTAGATGTGCATCACATATGCATAATTGATTCCTTAAAAGGTTAAATACCCTTAGCATATGTATGGATAGTGGTATAGCCATGATGCGTTCATAATCATTATGGCATAATTCTAAAGTAAAGGTCACGTTCCTGCTTTGGAGATTCCAGGACTGGTATTCAGAAAAGCATATGTTTCCAAGTAGATAGCTGGGTGAGAGAAGCTACTCTTTTCCCAAACAGAAGGACTATTCATGTAGCTAGTACACTTGGCTTTATGAGGCAGCCGACTGCCACTAAATTCTCTTTGGAATTGAAATGCAATTACATATCGAGGACAAGTGCTAAATATAAACAGAAAAGGCCAAATACATGACTTTTTTTTTTTTTTTTTGCTTTGTTTTTGCAGTATATTTGCAGACAGAATTAACTACCTCAAACACACTATAATCCTTAATTGAAACACACAGATCAGGCAATTTGGTGAATCTTTTAGCAGCTTTTTTCAGAAGCTTATTGTAGCTCTGAAGGACTGGTCTTTTCTTGTGTCCATAAACAATTATAAAGATGCTAAGAAAATTAATAAAAGAAGCAAATCACTAAGAAATATGCAGAATGAAATATCATAATATATGCCACAAAAAGCAGGAAAAAATTAGGCAATGTGTTGCATAAAGATACATATATAAGTGCTAAAAGTACATACATGGGAATAATTATTACAAAAATACAAGTTATGGGTTTCTTCTTTGGGGAAGGAGGGAAATACTGTCTGTATGGTGCACACCGGAGTTTTTACTGAATGAATGATTTATGGGTGTTTATTGTTTGTAAATATTATTATAAAATCTTTTTTGTGGTGCGGTATATTCCCTACGTTTTAAAAATGAAAAGGCAAAATAACAAAGCAGTGAAGAAAAGGACAGATTAAGTTGGTAAAAAAACAGTGTACTATAGTAATATTAATAAAAGTAAATATATTGATCTCAGGTGATGGATGTATCTTCATATTATCCTTTTAAAAAATTTAAATACATGCAAGACAACTATAAAACATAAGTCCCTAGAAGGGTTGAAGTAGAAAGATGAGAAAAGGTATACCAGATAAATACTAACAAAAGAAAACTTGTAGCTTTTCAAATAACGGCAAAACTGGACTTTAGGACAAAATGTAATGTTGTTTATTCTCTGTCTTCAATTCCTCTTCCTCCGTTCTTCCTCTGAGCCTCCTCCATCCAAGCATCTGCTCTAACCTTCCAGTACCTTTGATAAATCATCTCTGCCTATTTTTGTCTTATTTCTAGCTAACCATTTTCAAAGCCTAGGATCTTTCATTTCTCAATTCTGGTAATACTTACTATCTGTGTACCACTGATTCTGGTACTTATATGCCGTGTTTTACTGTTATTGACATTCACGCATTTCTTTAATTAAATTGTAATATCCTAGAGCTAGAGACTATACCTTATTCATCTTTTAACACCCCCCGTCACCTCAGTCGGGGACCTGCCATATGGTAGAACCATGTCACCTGGCATATAGTAGAAAGTCAGTAAACATGTCAGCAGTCGACTGAAAAATGGCTTCTGAAAGCACATTAAAAGCTCTTTTAGGATGTTTGAGTACTTTGTCGATACTATGCGTTTACATTTTCTAAGCAATCTTTCTCCTCCACAGTTTTAGAAGGGAGAGAGGAAGAGACACTATGGTTGGAGAGTGACCCAAAGCTGTGTGGAGTTGATGAGGCTAAGACCAGAGCCTCAATAGGAGGGCACCCCTGTCTGGACTAACCTGGGAACTCTCACAGGTTCTCGACTGATCTTTAAGGGCAGGGACTGTGTCTAATAAGCTTTTTTGCCTCTGCAACTGGAACAAAGTCCAACATATAGTACATAGTCAATAAATGCTTTTGCAAAGGGGGAGAGAATTAAATATTAGTCTGGGATAATTTAATTCACTCCCATGGCTTCAAGACAACATATCATGGAAGGCTTCCCAGTGTGGGCCTTTAGCTCTGACTTCTCTCCACTGGGAGAGGTTGGCTGGGAGGGTAGAAGAGCCAGCCTGGCCCAGGCAGGATGCAGATGTTAACACTAGACTTGATACTCTGAGCTTAGGGGCTGTTTGGAGCAAAGCCGAGTGGAGTGGATTTGGTTCTGCCAGCGGATGGTGGACTTTGGAAACAGGCAAAAGATGTTTAAAAGGAGATGGGGAAGCCCATGGAATAGATCTTCAGTGCTTGTCCTACTGGCCACCAGGAAGTAGCTGGAATTCCTCCTTTATCCTGGCATACAAGATAGGCTGTGTGCTGCAAACCTCTTTTAAACGTACTGTTTTTTTGAATAGGCAGTACGTAAAGCAAATGGTACAAAATTCAAAGGGTACAGTAGGTATACAGTAAAAACAAGCCTTTGCCCAAAGTTGCTCTCTCTAAAGACATCTACAGTTATTCCACTTGTGTTTAGGTATACATAAATATTTCATATTGGGTATATATATACATGTTTATGTGTGTTTATATATTTTCAGAGAAATAGTTCATCTAATAACATACAATATTGAATCTTGATTTTTTAACAGCTTGTGCTGTAGTTCTTTCCATTTTTATTTTGATTGTCTTTAAAATTCCAGCCTTTAATATTGCCTCGTATACTAACAGTGTTCAACATTTGTTTCCTGAGTGAATGAATGAATGATTTAATATTAATCTCGAATTCATTTTGAACCTAAAGGTCACCCACTAACAGGTTTTATAAATGCCTTATCTTACACTCCATCTCCAATAATCATCTTTTTGCCTATAAACATCGTATCCATCCCTCAAAGTTAATCTCAAAAAATCTGTCGTGCAGGAATCTTTCCTGAATATTGCCTCTCAGGCTCACCTCCAGGAGTTATCTCTAAGCACTTAACAATAGTCTACTATTTTTGATTGTCCTCTGATTCTTATTTGTTCATAAAACAACCTTAAAGATATGAATAATGCTGAATAATAATTTTTTATTGAGTACTTATCTGTGCCAGACACTTGGCTAAGCAGGTTATATACTTAATCTTAAAGTAAGCGATATTATCATCATTGTAGCACACCTATCAGTGCCCTCCCAATGGCCTCTTGACTCACCCTTAAGATCACAAGCAGACCATTTCCATATATATATGGAAATATATATATAGCCAACATGGGCAGGCCAGAAGTGCTAACATATTGACACCCCAGAAGTCACCCTAACCCATGAGATATGGACATTTGTGGATAAATGCCCCAGCTTTCTCTCCCCTCACTGGGAAAACTTTGAGCTGTGATCTACCCAGTCACTTCTAGCATCCCTGTGTGATTGAGCCTCAGGTGCCCATAGGTATAAATCCCTTTTTATCTCACTCTTTATTACCTTCCCTCCCTTCCCTTTCTCAATTCCCTACTTGCCAACTTCCTGGAATCACCTCCCAAATAAACTACTTACATTCAAATCATTGTCTTAGAGTCTGCTTTTTAGGGAAATCAAGCCTAAGGAAACTGAGGTTTAGAGTGTGTAACTCTTTCAAGTTCACCTACACATCATGTGGCAGATTCACAATATGAACCAGAATCACGCCAAAAGCACAGTACCCTACTGCCAACTAGATGGTACATGCCTCAAAGTAGGCCAGTGAATACTGTGTTCCCTCTACAATGTGTTTCAAAATGCAAGCCAAAGTCAGAACTCAATACGTACTTCTGCTGGTCAATGCCATTTTCTGTTTTGGATTGTCTCTTTTCCACCCCAGCACATCAGGACATGCATTTTAGGTGGTGTTAGCTAAACACATGTGCTCATAATTTTTTACTGAAATTGTGACTTAAAAAGAGTTTCTCATGCTTGTTTAGTTGCTGAGTGTCTTCTTATTGTTCTACAGATAGCAACTTCATCCTTGCGAATGCCCAGGTGGCTAAGGGTTTCCCCATAGTCTACTGTTCTGATGGCTTCTGTGAGCTTGCTGGATTTGCCCGAACTGAAGTCATGCAGAAGAGTTGCAGCTGCAAATTCTTATTTGGGGTTGAAACCAACGAGCAACTGATACTTCAAATAGAAAAGTCACTAGAGGAAAAAACAGAATTCAAAGGAGAAATTATGTTCTACAAGAAGAACGGTAAGTTGGCTGTCTTTGATTGGTGCTCATTGGACAGCTGTGAAAGGTCACCTTCTTTCAACTCAGTAATTGCTCCATCACTCCCTTTAAGGCTTAATGGTGTTTCACATAAATACACTCTGTTATAGAAGTTCCACAAATGACTTGGACGTTGGCCCTGTTTTAGCCATTAGCAGCATAAACGGCCTGAAAATTTAGCATTAGAATTATAATTCTTCAATGTCAATATACTAACTGAGTTAATATATGCTAAAGTATACTACTATTATATTATGGTCATTCTTAACATATGTATTAGATATGATCGTTATTAATATATTAACAGGTGATCTTTTATCCAGAGATATTTTTCCAAATTTTATACCTTTAAGAACCACATCTCGACCTCAGTCATTAAGGACAGGGATCAAGTGTTCGCTGAAAGAAAAGGAAGTTAATTTACAGGACATCAGCATAGTCATTTTCTTTTCTGGTTCCCCGCCACAGAATCTTTCTCACTACTCTTTTAAATTCTAAAGACAAAATAGGAGACAACACGATGTCTCAAGGTGGGAGTAAATTTGCCTGGACTCAAAACTGCCACTGGGGAAATACTAGGTATTTTCTTGTGGCTGCAGTTTTGTAACTCTCCTCTAAATGAAAGAGGATCTAGGGATGGGTATGGTATCTGCAGTGCTTGGGTCCTATGTGGGAATAGATAGCTTTATCCCATGGGCCCTGGTAGATGGGATGAATCTAGGAGGCATTAAATTGGGAAAATGCAAAATCAAAAATGAGAATGAACCATCATTTTCCAGTTTCTAAAGTTCTGTCTCTCTCTTTAATAGTTTTCCTTTTAGTAACATAACCCCCTGAGTTTTAGCTGGACACATGGCTGCCAAGTTAGATAATACATTTCCTAGGCTTCTTTGCAGTTAGGTGGGCGTGTGACTGAGTTTGGACCAACGATATGAAAGAAAGAATGACTTATGCAACTTTTAGCCAAAATCTCTAAAAAATGAAATTGTTTGCCCTTTTATTTCTCTTCTTCTCCTTTCCTGTGGTGTTATAGACTGAATTGTGTCCCTTCAAAGTTTGTATATTGAAGCCTTAACTCCCAATGTGATTGTATTTGGAGATGGGGTCTTTAAAGAGGTAATTAAGGTTAAACGAAGTCAAAAGGGTGGGACAGTAATCCAGTATGACTAGTGTCATTATAAGAAGAGAAAGAGACACCAGGGATACGCACACACAGGTCATGTGAAGACACACTAGAAGACAGCTATCTACCATCCAAGGAGAGGGGACTTAGGGGAAACCAACCCTGCTGGCACCTTGATCTCAGACTTTCATCCTCCAGAACTGTGAGAAAATAAATTTCTGTTGTTTAAGCCATCCAGTCTGTGGTATTTTGTTATGGCGGCCCTAGCAAACTAATGAGTATGAGTCAGAATGTTAAGGTAAGGTTGGAAAGCCAGCTTTAACCATTTGACAAGGACAACATCATAGAGGAATGTAGAGCAACAATATGGAAGGAACCCACCCCAGACAAAGACAAATACATTTCCATCTTGTTTGAATCACTATATTTTGGGGTCTTTTTGTTACAACATTTAAATTGTACTTTAACTCAGAGTTTCTCAATCTTGGCACTATTGACATTTTGGGCTGGTAATTCTTTGTTGTGGGAGGCTATCCTGTGCATTGTAAATGATTAGCAGCATCCCCAGTCTCTATATCTTGCTCTCAATCCGTAGTATTGTGGTCTTTGTCAGGAAGAGAAATAGCCTGAGCACGGGAACGTCATCTCCTTTTATAAGTTGTTTGTCCTTGGAGGACATTCCTTGATCTTGTGACTTTTGGAAACATAGTAATGATGAAACATTGGAGAACACCACTCTGGGAGGGACAGGGTATCCAATTTTTTGGCACTAGGAACACAGTTCAGACCACTGTGTCCTTCCCAGTGTCAATAGATAAGGCCTACATAGCAAATATGATAAAACAAAGGGATTCTAGCTCTATCTAATTATACCACAATCATTGAAAAGAGGGCCTGAGATAAAAGAAAATAGAGGATGTCACTGAGAATGCAGACTGGTAGAGAGTGATAAAACCGCCATCTGGTGAAACAAAGGGAAAAGGAGTATCCTTTGTCTGAAATATCCGCTGACCGCAGGCTTGTCCTTCTTAAGTTAGGTGCCTTGTATAGGTCACTCCAAATCCATTTGAGTGTCTTCCTTCTTAAGAGTCCTCAAAACATCCAAATGTGGCGCCACTGAGAAAGGTTCAGGGCAAGGAGGAGAATCTAGGTGGGAAGCCTAAAGGATGGAGACTTTGTGGAGGCCAGGTAAGTAGAAAATATGGAGCACGGGGTGGGAGTCAACACCCCAAAGAATTTCCTGAGCCCAAATTTTTATAAGATGCCTGCGGCCTTGGACCCCTTTGTGTGGAAATCATTAAAGGCACCAATCGTCTCTAAGCCAATCACTATGGGAAATTGTCTGGCATTGTGAGCAAACTAATTGATCCAGTTACCAGCGATTGAAAACTACTATCGCCCCCGTGCTAATCATGCTGTTGTTGAGCTATCTTTATAAATAAATCTTTCTCTCCACAGACGACTGTGAGCCTTTGAAGACACAATCTGTGCATTAGTTATTTCCACAACGCAGTGCATAGAGCTTGAGTCAAGAGCAGTGTCCACCAAAAGTTAGTTTCCCAGTAAACGCTTGCTGAATGGAATTGAAACTGACTACTAGAGGGACCTATGGATACTTTACAGGATGTCTGGATTTTTGATTTTTAAAAACGTGCTTACGACCTCAAGGGTCCTCCTTCTTTCCTTCAAGGCTCATTTTCTTTTACTATACTTTAGACAGTGGATGCTCGTCTATCATCCTCTCCAGATACATTTTGACAATCTGTGATTGAGCTGCTTTGCTTCCTGGCTCCTCAGGGTTGCGCTTGCCCTCCTGACCTCACGGGAGAAGCGATGGAGAAAAGGCTGACCTTTCTCTTCATGCCCAGGCCTGTAATCCCAGTAACCTGACCCAAGGCTGGTGACGTGCAGGGGAGTATTCTAAAGGTTTAGGACATCTAGTGGAACTTATCCTAAAGGAAGTCACAGTCTGATCAGGATGGCAAATATGCCCATTGACTGAGTCCAAAGAAAATGAAGTAGGAAATCCTTCACTGGCATTACCCACCTGGCGGGACCGAGTTCCTAGTCATGCTTTAAGTCTTGAAGCCTGCCCTCCTTTCCCTCTCTGCTGCACCTAAAGGCAGCCCCTTTTTTCATCCTTCCCAGGGTAAATGCCCCCATCTTCTTTAGGAAAACCTTATCCTCTACCCACCAAAGTTACTCTCCCTCAAGGATCTCTCCTCTTCTCCTGACCAGGGAAAAGTGTGGGACACAGCAGTCTCCAGAAGAGTTCCTCCAAAAATGCAGAGTAATTCAGTCCAAATAAAAATAAAATAAAACCGTAAAGGGATTGGAAGAATAGTCCATGCCTGGTCTTTTCTTATCTCTGCTCCAACATCATGTGAAGTTATGCTCCCTACTCTCTGTGGTATTGTGGTTTCCTCTAGGTAACTAATAGAAAATAAACACATAGAAACACGTATACACACACACACACACACACACACACACACACACACTCACACCCTTCCTAAAATAAAGACTAGTTGTCAGAGAGAGTACAACATTTTAAAAAGTCAATGATAATGACCACTAGAAAAATAATAATAGCTAACACTGATGTAATACTTACTATGTGCTAGGAACTTTCCCACACGTTTAACTTTTACTTATATTAGCCTATTTAGTCCTAGAACAATTTTAAGAAAGAGATACTCGTATTGTTGTCATATTACAGGTGAGGAAACCAATACAGAGAAAGAATAAAGTTTTTTAAAATTAAGTGATAATTAGGAAGAGAAATAGTTTCACAGATAAGCATAATATACAAACTTTTCTTCTCTAAAATGGAGATAGTAGTATTTGACATTTTTATGTTCAGGAGCTAACATTTCTCATTTCTTGTCCTCCCTCTAGATAGTTCAGGGTCTACCTATATCTCAGAAATCAGTACCATTAAGATGCCTTTTCGAAAAGCAGTAGCCTCCACTTCTATTGATATACAAAAGGTATTAACTAGGGCTGTTCTGGACAAACAAATGTATGGCTACCCTAACTAAGGGTACTCATTTGATTAATTTTGTGTTTATTTTCTCATTTTTTTTAATATGAGCAATACATATATCTTCCCTCCCTTTCTTATACATAGCATACTTTGCATATTGTTTTGTACTTTGCATAACAACAAGCATCCTGTACAACTGTATATACCTTCAGAACAATATATGCTGGAGATTGTTCATTTTTCTTTATAGCTGCATAGTATTACATCATATCATAGTCGATTCAACCAATCCCCGATTAAGGGATTTTGTGTTCCTTCTAGAATGCGATCTGTTTTCTTTTCCCTTTCTCTCTCTCTTTTAAGTACTTTTTTTTTGTTACTTAGAAAGTTTGGTGAATTTTCAAAAAAGTTATCTTTTTTTAAATTATTTTATTGAGGTCATAATGGTTTATACCATTGTGAAATTTCAGGTGTACATTATTATTTATCAATATTCTGTGTAGACTGCATTGTGCTCACCACCAATAGTCTAATTTTTATCCATATATATGTGCCCCTTTACCCCTTTCGCCCACCCCCAACCCCCTTCCCCTCTGGTAACCACTAATCTATTCTCTTTGTCCATGTGTTTGTTTATCTTCCACATATGAGTGAAATCAGGTGGTGTTTTGTCTTTCTCTGCCTGGCTTATTTCACTTAACATCATACCCACAAGGTCCATCCATGTTGTTACAAATGGGTTGATTTTGTCTTTTTTTTATGGTTGAGTAGTATTCCATTGTATATATATACCACATCTTCTTTATCCATTCATCAGTTGATGGGCACTTAGATTGCTTCCACGTCTTGGCTATTGTGAATAATGGTGCAGTGAACATAAGGGTGCATAAGTCTCTTTGAATTGTTGATTTCAAGTTCTTTGGATAAATACCCAGTAGTGGGATAGCTGGATCGTATGGTATTTCTATTTTTAATTTTTTGAGGAATCTCCATACTGTTTTCCATAGTGGCTGCACCAGTTTGCATTCCCACCAGCAGTGTATGAGGGTTCCCTTTTCTCCACATGCTCTCCAACATTTGGTAACTATAGTCATTCTGACAGGTATAAGGTGACATCTCATTGTAGTTTTGATTTGCATTTCCCTAATAATTAGTGATATTGAACATCTTTTCACGTGCCTGTTGGCCATCTGTATATCTTCTTTGAAAAAATGTCTGTTCATTTCCTCTGACCATTTTTTGATTGGGTTGTTTGTTTTTTGTTGTTACATTGAATGAGTTCTTTGTACATTCTGGAGATTAACTCTTTGTCGGATATACGATTTGCAAATATTTTCTCCCAGCTGATGGGTTGTCTTCTCGTTTTGTTCATGGTTTCCTTTGCCTTGCAGAAGCTCTTTAGTCTGATGTAGTCCCATTTGTTTATTTTTCCTTTTGTTTCCCATGCTTGAGTAGACATACTATTCAAAAAGATGATTCTAAGACCGATGTCAAAGAGTGACTGCCTATATTTTCTTCCAGGAGTTTTATGCTTTCAGGTCTTACATTCAAGTCTTTAATCCATTTTGAGTTAATTTTTGTGTATGGTGTAAGATAATGGTCTACTTTCATTCTTTTGCATGTGGCTGTCCAGTTTTCACAACATCACCTATTGAAAATATTTTCCTTTCTCCATCATGTGTTCTTGGCTCCTTTGTTTAAGTTTATCCATAGATATGTGGTTTTATTTCTGGGCTTTCAATTCTGTTCCATTGATCTGTGTGTCTGTTTTTGTGCCAGTACCATGCTGTTTTGATTACTATAGCTTTGTAGTGTATTTTGAAGTCAGGGATTGTGATGCCTCTAGCTTTGTTCTTTTCTCTCAGGATTGCCTTCGCTATTCGGGGTCTTTTGTTGTCCCATATAAATTTTAGGATTCTTTGTTCTCTTTCCATGAGGAATTGTCATTGGGATTCTGATTGGGATTGCATTGAATCTATAGATTGCTTTAGGTATGGACATTTTAACTATGTCTATTCTTCCACTCCATGTGCATGGAATATCTTTCCATTTCTTTATGTCATCTTTGAGTTCTTTCAATAATGTCTGATAGTTTTCAGTGTACAGGTCTTTCACCTCCTTGGTTAAGTTTATTCCTAGATATTTTATTCTTTTTGTTGCGATTGTAAATTGGATTGTATTCTTGAGTTCTCTTTCTGCTGGTTCATTATTAGAGTGTATAAATGCAACTGATTTTTGTAAGATGATTTTGTACCCTGGAACTTTGCTGTAGTAGTTGATTATTTCTAATAGTTTTCTGATGGATTCTTTAGGGTTTTGTATATATAGGATCATGTCATCTGCAAACAGCAGGAATTTCACTTCCTTTCCAATTTGAATGTCTTGTATTTCTTTTTTTCACCTAATTACTCTAGCCAAAACCTACAAGACTATGTTGTATAATAGTGGTGAGAGTGGGCACCCTAGTCTTGTTCCTGTTCTCAGAGAGATGGCTTTCAGTTTTCACCACTGAGTATGATGTTGGCTGTGCGTTTGTCACAAATGGCCTTTATTATGTTGAGATACGTTCCTTCTATATGTATTTTATTGAGAGTTTTTATCATAAATGGATGCTACATCTTGTCAAATGCTTTCTCTGAATTTATTGAGATGATCATGTTATTTTTATTCCTCATTTTGTTAATATGGTGTATCACATTGATTGGTTTGTGAATGTTGAACCATTCCTGCATCCCTGGTGTAAATCCCACCTGACCATGGTGTATGATCCTTTTAATGTATTGTTGTATTCAGTTTGCCAATATTTTGTTGAAGATATTTGCATCTGTGTTCATCAGTGATATTGGCGTGTAATTTTCCTTCTTTGTGTTTTCTTTGTCTGGTTTTGGTAACAGGGTGATGTTGGCTTCATAGAATGAGTTAGGAAGTGTTCCATCTTCTTCAATTTTTTGGAATAGTTTGAGAAGGATAGATATTAAATCTTCTTCCAATGTTTGGTAGAATTCTTAAGAGAAGCCATCTGTTTTGTTTTGTTTTTTTGTGGGAGGTTTTTGATTACTGTTTCAATCTCTTTACCTGTGATCAGTCTATTCAGACTCTCTATTTCTTCTTGATTCAGTATTAGGAGGTTGTATGAGTCTAAGAATTTATCCATTTCTTCTAGGGTATCCAATTTGTTGGCATATAGTTTTTCATAATATTCTCCTATAATTGTTTGTATTTCTGTGGTATCCATTGTAATTTCTCCTCTTTAATTTCTAATTTTATTGAGCCTTCTCTCTTTTCTTCTTAGTGAGTCTGGCTGAAGGTTTGTCAATTTTGTTTATCTTCTCAATGAACTAGCTCTTAGTTTCATTGATCCTTTCTAGTTTTTTTGTTGTTGTTTCTCTTTCTTTACTTCTGCTCTAATTTTTATTATTAACCTCTTTCTTATGACTTTGGGCTTTGTTCTTTTTCTAGTTCTGTTAGGTGTAGTTTAAGATTACTTATTTGAGAGTTTTCTTGCTCTTAAGGTGGGCCTGTGTGGCTCTGAATTTCCCTCTTACAACTGCTTTTGCTGCATCCCATAAGAGTTGGTATGGTGTATTTTCATTTTCCTTTATCTCTAGATATTTTTTTGATTTCTCCTTTGATTTTTCATTGATCCAATGGTCGTTCAGAAGCATGTTGCTTAGTCTCCACATATTTGTAACTTTCCCAGCTTTTTTCTTTTAGTTGATTTCTAGCTTCATAGCATTATGGTCGTAAAAGATGCTCAAAATGACTTCAGTCTTCTTAAATTGATTAAGGTTTGCCTTGTTTCTCAGCATATGATCCATCTTTGAGAATGTTCCATATGCACTTGAGAAGAATGTGTATTCTGCTGTTTTGGGATGGAATATTCTATATATATCTATTGAATCCATCTGGTCTAGTTTTTCATTTAATTCCACTATTTCGTTGTTGATTTTCTGTCTGGATGATCTATCCATTGATGTAAGTGGGGTGTTGAGGTCCCCTACTATTATTGTGTTGCTGTTAATTTCTCCTTTTAGATCTATTAATAGTTGTTTTATGTAGTTTGGTGCTCCCTTGTTAGATGTATATATATTCATAAGTATTATGTCCTCTTGGTGGAATGTCCTGTTTTTCATTATATATTGCCCCCTTTGTCTCTCATTGTCTTTTTTATCTTGAAGTCTGCTTTTTCTGATATACCTATTTCAACACCTGCTTTCTTTTGTGTGCCATCTGCTTGGAGTATCGTCTTCCATCCCTTCACTCTGAGCCTGTGTTTGTCTTTAGAGCTAAGATGTGTTTCCTGGAGGCAGCATGTTGTTGGGTCTTGTTTTTTTAATCCAGCCAGGCACTCTGTGTCTTTTGATTGGAGAATTCAATCCATTTACAGTTAGAGTTATTATTGATATCTGAGGGCTTAATACTGGCATTTTATCTCTTGTTTTCTGGTTGTTATATATTTCCCTTGTTTCTCTTCCCTTGCATTTCTGATTGCCATTTCAATTGGTTATTTTCTGTGATGGTTTTCTAAGTTTTCTCTTTATTTATCATTTGTGTCTCTGCTCTGATTTTTTGTTTAGTGGTTACTATGAAGTTTGCAAAAAAGATTTCGTAGATGAGATAGTCCATTTTCTAATAGCCTCTTATTACGTTAAGCCTAAGCAGGTTCCATCTCTTTCCTCTTCTCTGTCTAAGTTATTGTTGTCACAAATTATTCCATTTTGTGTCGTGAGTTTGTGATTAAATTGAAGTCTTTACAGTTATTTTTGATGCTTTCATTCCCTTTATATTTTATGTTAGAATTAAGTGTTTGCTAACCTGTTCTGACAGAGAGCTGCAGTTTTCTGATTTTGTCTGTCTATCTCCTTGCTCAAGGCTTTGTAAACCTTTTCCTTTTTGTTTAAGGTATGAGGGCATTCTTGATCATCTCTTGTGGAGGGGGTCTTGTGGCGATGAACTCTCTCAGCTTTTGTTTATCTGAGAAAGTTTTTATTTCTCCATTGTGTCTGAAGGATAGTTTCACTGGATAGAGTATTCTTGACTGAAAGGTTTTGTCTTTCAGTATTTTGAATATATCTTTCCACTCTCTCCTGGCCTGCAAGGTTTCTGCTGAGAAAGTCTGCTGAAAGCCTGATAGGGATTCCTTTGTAGATTATTCTCTTCTGCCTTGCGACGCCTTAATATTTTTTCTTTGTCATGGACTTTTGCCAGTGTTACTATTATGTGCCTTGGAGAAGGTCTTTTTGCATTGATGTAATTAGGAGTTCTGTTGACTTCATATCCTTGTAAGTCCAGTTCCTTCCCTGGGTTTGGAAAGTTCTCAGCTATTATTTATTTGAACAAGCTCTCTGCTCCTTTCTCCCTCTCATGTCCCTCTGGAATACCTATAATCCTTATTTTGCATTTCCTAATTGGGTCAGATATTTATCAGAGAATTTCTTCATTTTTTTTTAGTCTTAGTTCTCTCTCCTCCTCCACGTGAAGCATTTCTATATTTCTGTCCTCTAAATTACTAATCCTGTCCTCCAAAATATCAGCTCTGTTTTTTAAGGATTCTAGATTGCTTTTTATCTCATTCATTGTGTTCCTCATCTCCAGCATTTCTGTTTTTTTTTTTTTCAGAGTTTCAGTCTCTTTTGTGAAGAACTCCTTCTGCTCATTAATTTTATTCCTGAGTCCATTGAACTGTCTTTCTGAGTTTTCTTGTAACTCTTTGTGTTTCTTTGTGATAACTATTTTGAATTCTCTGTCATTTAGATTGTAAATTTCTGTGTCTTCAGGACTGGTTTCTGTCTTGTCATTTTCATTCTGATCTGGAGCATTAATGTATTTCTTCATGGTGTTTGATGAAGTGGACTTTTGCCAGTGAATAGTGGTAGTATCAGGTTGCAGATTCCACCTGCCACCTCTTGTTCGGGGCAGGAGCTGTGTTTTCTGAACCTGCCGCATTAGCTGGAAGTTGTGCCTGTCCTCTGGAAGTTGTGCCGGTAGTGCTCATCTACATTTGCTGGCCACCAGTGCTTGGTGGGTCCCACACCCAGGGGCAGGCGCTCTCTGCAAGTCCACTGCCCTGACCGACTCTCCGACCTGGTCTACCAGGTGCGAGAGGAGGGCAGGGGCACTTTCTTTCGTGCCTGCATGCGCTCCCACTCTGCACTCACTGGCGGCCCACTTGGGCCACTGGGCTTGATGGGAGCCCAAATACGATGGCTGGGCCACCTCCATCTGGAGCGTTCCTGAGGGCTGGGATGCAACTCCAAAAGTGAAAGCATTCCTGCGGTGGCCTGCCTGTTCCCCCATCTCCTCCCAGAATCACACGCTGGTCACTGCACAAGGTCCCACGCTGCAGATTGCTGCCACTGGGGATGGGGAGGAGATCTGCTTACCTCCTACTGCTGCTTCCTGGATGTCCAGCACCCCTACCTTCAGACATATGGCTGTGTGGATCTCTCAGACATCCTATTGTGCTATGTGGGTGTACTCTGTTGGCTAATGAATGTCCTTTTGGTTGTATCTTAGGAGGGAGAAGCTACAGGAAACAGCTCACTCCACCATGATGCTCATGTCACTCCTCCCTAAAAGTTATCTTTTATGTGAGATGTTTACTTTATACAATACGTTCTCACTTTATAAAGATTTTTGTCTTCATTTCCTACTATAAGCAATGTTGTATTTAGCCAGGAGCCACTTATCCCTCCTTTCCCTCTCCCCCAGCGAATTTAATGTTCTTTTAGTACCAGTTAATATCCATAAGACAATCAGCAAGTGTGGTCTCCTTGCCTTATAGCCTCCCTTTGTTCCTCTCTCACCTCTTTGATAGGTATATTTACATTGTCAGAGGAAATAACAATTACACGTATTCTGTCCATCTTATCTTCCATCATTTAATTTTATTGCTAGAGTTAAATATGCTTAGTCATCACCATGTATTCTAATCCTAAAGCTTCTCCAATCTTTTCCTGGTTGTCTAAAGCTTGTTCTGTGAGCCATCTCAGGAACAGCTCATGGGAACTGTTTTCCCTGAGCTCTTGCATGTTAACAAAATTATGACTGTGGCCTTTATACTTGTAGATCAATTTGGCTGAAAATTAAAACTTTGGCTCATATTTTCTTCATTTAATTATCTCAATTATATTATTCTCTTGTGGAGTATTGTTTTACCCTGAAAGTGCTTCTAATTACACTTAGTAATCTGGTGTTTTGGTATTTTGTCCTGGATGTTCAATGAATTAATCTTATTTTATTTTATTTTAATCCAATAGTTTTACTTGGCCTAGGCCTGGGTCAGCAAACTTTTTCTCTAAAGGGACAGATAGCAAATATTATACATTCTGCACACCATACAGTGTATGTCGCAAGTACTCACATCTTTCACTGTAGTGTGGAAGCAACCATAAAAAACATGTAAATGAATGGATGAGGCTGTCTTCCAATAAATCTTTATTTACAAAAACAGGAGATGAGCTAGATTTAGCCTACAGGCTTCAGTTTACTGATACCTGGAATAGAATGTTTTGGATTAAATTTTTGAACTCATATTGTATGCCCAGTAGTCTTTATGTTTAAGTTCCTTTTACTTGGAGAAATTTTTCTTGAATTTTAATTATCATCATTGTTCTGTTCTACCACTTTGGTTTTCCTCTTTACAATCACCCAATATATGTATGTTGGATCTTCTTTGCCCGTCCTCTATACTTATCACTTTCTTTCTCTTTTTCATTTCTTTTTTTTTTTTTCTGTCTTCATTTTTCACTGTGTGCAATTTATTTTCTTTCTTTTCCCTTGGTGGTGCCCATTCACACTTATATTTCTGCTCTTTAAGTCTTCAGCTCTTTACCTTTCATTTACATTCTCTCCTGAGCTCAGTTGGCTCACATTATTTATATCATTCTTTTGCCTAGTGTATTAGTTAGTGCTGTCATAACAAAGTACCACAGACAAGGTGGCTTAAACAGCAGATATTTATTTCCTTATGATTCTGGAGGCTAGAAGTCCAAAATCAAGGTGTTAGCAGGGTTGATTTCTTTTGAGGCCTCTCTCCTTGGCTTGTAGATGGCTGTTTCCTTCTTCCTTTGTCTTCATATGGTCTTTCCTCTGTGTGTCTTTGTCCTAATCTCTTCTTCTTATAAGGATACCAGTCATATTAGATTACGGCCCAACCATATGACTTCATTTTAAATTAATTATCTCTTTAAAAACCCTATCTCCAAATAAAGTCACAATCTGAGGTAATGGGGATTAGGACTTCAACATATGAATTTTAAAGGGATACAATTATCCCATAACACCTAGTCATATTATTTCTGAGCCTTTCTAAGTCAATGTATTCTATTGTTTCAGAGTTTGTAAACTTTTCTTAATTACTTTTTCCTTCTTTTGAAATATTCGGGTTTTGTTTGCTTTATGTAATATTTTGGATGTGCCGTTACTTTCTGTAGGTATGTTATTCAGATGATAATTTTTCTTTTTATTTTATCTTTCATCCTTTTCTGTTGTCACATTTGAAAAAGATGTATTTTTCTTGACTTTTTAGGAGACTATTGGATGTAGAGGTGTGCTGTGAAAACTTCCTTAAATCTATGGCTCTCAGGTTCCTTCTGCCATTACCAAAAGGTTTTTTTTTTTTAAATGCTTTCTCTATATAGCCACATTTTTGCTACTTTCTGAGTTAGGTCTTTTCTCCTAGTGTGGGCCTCTCCCATGCTAGTATTTGAAACTTTTCCTTTTTTACCCTGATTTTCCTGCTATGACCACATAGCGCTCTGGTTCCAGCAATTTCTCCTCAGTATAGAGTTCAGAGAGTTCTTCTATACTTCCAAGAGAGAATTTCTCCTGGGTTTTCTGAGAGCATTCAAGGCTCAGGCAGCCCCAACACCATCCTATCTTTCTGTAGCCAATTTTTACTGACCTTCAAATTGAGGACTGGGAAGCTTTCTAGTTTTAATTGTGTTCAGATTTGTCTGTGGGATCCTCTACTCCCAGAGTATTTCTTCTTTTGGGAATAGATACCTGTTGATGATTTATAAGGTCCCAAGCTCCTAGGGCATGAGATATCTCCTTTTCCTATCCTGTTTTTCCTGTGTAGCTGCTGTTCCTGCAAAGGTCTAGCTTCTTAATTGGTATTGTCCATCAGCCTCTATTCTGAAGTTTATGGGGACACATTATCACATAGTTTTATTGATGACGCCTTTTGTGAGTTTCTGATTTGGCTATCTTAGTTACTTTAATTTTATGTAAAGATTGGGAATATTTCAAAAACCAAGTCTCCATTGCCACTGTTATCTTTCAAGTAGCATTTTAAACAATCTTTTTAGACAATGTACAATTGCTTTAGGTATATAAGCCCAATGTCTAAGAGTCTCCTTCTCCTTTTTTTCTCTTTTCAATTGTCATTTGCTTGGTTGGGGTGTGAGGGACATATGTGAACACATGGCATAGTGTAGAAAGAGTCCCCCAACCCCTTGTGTGTCCACTGATTCTTGCCTGGCCCATCTGCCTGATGCTCCCTTATTGTCATTTACACTTGGGTTTTGTGGTTGGTGGTGTTCCCTATATGACTTCACTTCCCCTTGGCTCTTGAAACCACTGTAGATCCCTCTTTATTTTTGCCTCCTCTTTCATCATACTGCAAATCAAGGCATTCACTACTTTTCTTTACCCTTTATATGGCTAGCCTTGGGAAGATAATGGGCACCTTAGGTGAGCACTCCCATCCTTCACACATAGAAACAAAAGGAGTCTCTGAGAAAACTCGAGCACCCTTTATGCTATCACATTTCCTCAGAAATAGGAAGCCACCTTCATGTTGGTAAAGAGGGAGTTTGATAAACAGTTTCCCTCATGAGACCCAAAAAGAGAAGGAAAAAGTTCTCTTCTGCCTTCAGTGTTTCCAAAAAACTATCCAACACAGCTTCTCCCGGTTTCAAAGCTGTGAAACCTTGTAGTAAGGAGATTATCTCTGGCCTCTCCTACCCTTTTTCACAATCCCTCAAGCTGAGAATGGACAAGCTGGGATGCCATGTCATATTACCTTCTTCCTAACTCTAGTTTCTTGGCTAAACGTTAGTGGTCGAAAATTGTATCTTCTCTATGGTTAGATCTATAAGCCCCAATCTTAGTACACTTATCTTAGCATACCCTCTCTACAGAAAGCTTATCTTTCAAGCTCATTTTCATATTAAATAGATCCAACAGGAAGAAAAATGCTGCAAGAAAACAAATATTTAAGGAGAAAATTAAAATGATATAGTTAATTTTGCAAAAATATTATCCTGATGTATTAATTTCCTAGGGCTCTCATAACAAATTACCACAAACTGAGTGGCTTAAACAACAGAATTTTATTGTCTCACCATTCTGGAGGCTAGAAGTCCAAGATCAAGGGGTCAGTTGGGTTGGTTTCTTCTGAGGGTTGTGAGGAATAATTTGTTCCATGCTTCTACCCTAGCTGCCCGTGGTTTTCTGGCAATCTTTGATGTTCCTTAACTTATAGAAGCATCACCCTAATCTCTGCCTTGATCTCCACATAGTAGTCTCCCTGCATGAGTGTCTGTATCCAATCTCCCCTTTTTATAAAGACACTAGGCATATTGGATTAATGCTCATCCTAATGACCTCATCTTAACTTAAACCTCTGTAAAGACTCTATCTCCAAATAAGATCACATTCTGAGATTCTGTGTGTTAGGACACTAACATATCTTTCTGGGGGGACAAAATTCAACTCGTGACACTTGGTTACATTTACATTAAATAGATGAGAATTTAAATTACTTGCCTAAAATTGTATACTAGTAAATAAAGAAACCAGGATACATAAACATCCTCTGACTCCAAAGTCCTTGCTCTTAAACCACTGGTTGTCTGTGGAAGTGGGGATACTACCACTTCCCAGCGGCATTTTGCAAATCTGTAGGGGTGTTTGACTCAATAAGTGTGGGTGCTTTTGCCATTTAATGGGCAGGAGTCAGGGACGCTAAATATACTGTAATGCATGGGATGGTTTTACAATTGCAGAATTGTCCAGTGCTTGGTGTGACTTTTTTTTTTTTTTTGAGCTTTACTGAAGTATAATTGATGTACAAAAAATTACAAACCTTCACTGTGTATATATTAATGAGTTTGGACATATGCACATACACATGATACCATCACCACAATCAAGGTACTAAATATGTCTATCACCTCCAAAAATTTCCTTGTGTTCTTTGGTTTTTTGGTTGGTTGATTGTTTTTTGTGGTAAGAACACTTGACATGAGATCTATGTCATAATGAGGTTTATGGCCTATAGTCATAATGAGATATTATAGGAGGTATCTAAAATAATCAAACTCCCAGAGACAGAGAATAGAATGGCAGTAGCCGGGGGTTGAATGGAGGGGGAAATAGAGAATTGTTGCTCAATGGGTTTAAAGTTTCAGTCAGGCGACATGAGCCAGTTGCAGAGATCTGCTGTAGAGAATAGTAACTATAGTTAACAACACAGTATTGTTCATGACATGACTTTCTAGGACATGTCATGAAGTCATGACATGACTTCAGGCTTTCCAGGAAGTAAAACACTGGTTTCTAACTACTAAAATTTAGAACTTAACACATAGTTTTTTTGGAAGACATTAATTTCTCACCGAATTTCCAAGAATAAAATCGTAGTGTAGTGAGAGAAGATTAACTTCCTCTTGCTCAGAATTTCACCTTTTCAGAAAGTCTTGTCCCTGACTCACAGGACTTGTCACCGAGGCAGCACGTCTTCATGCGTTCTGCGCTTGGAGCTGGTGCATTCACAGTGATTCTGCCTATTGGTCCAATTATCCAACTGCCTTATTATTTATATCTTCTATTGTAGTCAGTCATATCTGAGCGTTTCATGTTAAGATGCATATTATTTTATCAGAGATGATTTCACTTTATTTCTGTTATATTACTGTTAATAATTTATAGTGTTGCTTTTCTGAAAATAATTTGTATTATTTGTAGGCAAGTTTTATGATGATGATTTTTCAGTCTAAATAGAAAATAGGGAAATACAAATATTTGTCACAAAATGGAATCTTGAGTCTGGTAGGATTGTGGAGAACTCTCTTAACTCAAACTCAGTCATTCCCATGTCGCCTTCAAGATTTGCCATTTATTTCCGTATACCTGCTGAGCTGCCCTGGTGGTCTAGTGGTTAAGATTCGGCCCTCTCACCGCCACTGGCCCCATTCATTTCCTGTTCAGGGAACCACAACACCCATCTGCCAGTTGTCATACTGTGGCGGCTACATGTTACTGTGATGCTGAAAGCTATGCCACTGGTATTTCAAGTACCAGCAGGGTCACCCATGGTGGACAGGTTTCAGCACAGCTTCCAGATTAAGACAGACTAGGAAGAAGGACCTAACCACCCACTTCTAGCCATGAAAACCCTGTGAATATCTACGGAGCATTGTCTGATGTGGCGCCAGAAAGTGACAGTATGGTGTAAAAATACCGCGTAGGGTTCAGCTCTGCTGTACACAAGGTCACTAGGGGTTGGAATTGGGAACAACTCGACAGCACTAACAACAACTAACCTGCTGACCTATTGTGTACTTAATGTTTTTCTTTAAATTGTCTCACTTTTTTTTTACTCAAATTGCAAGCAGAAGAAAACTAAATCACTACTCTTAATGGAAAACCAGGATCACTAGCCTCAAATAGAAGGCAACAATAAATAAATATACAATGAAAACAATGTTATTAAACTTTTTTAAATTAAAAAAAAATTAAAACTATATCATGAAATCTAAGTAATACTAAATCTAATTGATTATATTGTGCCAAGCAGTACAGATGTTATTCTAATTTTCCCAATAACACTTCAAAGCAAATATGAATTGTCTCACATTTACAGATGAGGAACCAGTGATGCTGAAAAAGTGATGCTGAACACGGGTCTGTGTGTTATGTGATAGACAGTCCTCAACTTGTCCTTGCCCCAGCAATTCTCCCTTGTTCATTTCCTTTACCCACTGATGCACTTCACATTTCTTTACTTAATTTTCTCATGACATTGTTAAATGCCCAGAAAAATTGATGCTGAATCTGTTGGTTTTCTTTCTTTTTAAATGTAGTTATATTTGCAACTTTTTGTGACACAGACTTATACATATATATAATTGTGACAGCAAAAACAATTTATTTAAAATTAATTGGTTTTTACTTGTTTATTTTTTTAAGGTAGATGCCTCCTAAGGGGAATCCTTTGTTTACTCAGCTGCTAGATGTATATTCAGATGCAAATCAGAAGCTGAAACACTAAATTGTTCAGTAAATAAAAAGTGGTGTGGGGGAGAGATTGAGAAAGGTAAAAAGAGAAGAGAAGGGGAGAGAGGGAGAGAGAAATGGGGAGGCATCTGGAGGTGCCCATTTCCCTCAAAATGTCTAAAGGTAGGTTTGATGTGTTAGCTGTATATTTTCATTTCAATACACATTAAAACTAATACTCAAATATTAAAATGAAAGCTATTTGTGTATACCACCTAAAATAATCTGTGTACGACCAGGAGTATGCATTCCACTGTCTTCACTCCAGTGCACAAATAAACTGTCTGAATCAGCCACTTTCTCACTCAGTCTTATGAGGTCAGCTCATGATAAAAGACAAAAGGAAGCAGAGTTCCTCGTGACCTTCCTCTATTTTTTACAATGAGCTGCTCATGGCAGATGATTATGGTAAAACCCATGACTTTCCTTCTTATGCTAGGTTTATATGTAAGATATTCTCTATGAGTTCTCTTACACTCAGTTTTCACTATGACTTTGCAGAAGATTTTTAGAATATTTGACTATGCCCTGTAGGCATTTTAGAATTGGAGCTCACTATGGGAAAAGAGACAAAGCCTTGGAGTTGTAGAATGTCAGATTATTCTCAAAATTAACATTTCAAATGTGCAGGGTATGTTACTTCCCCATTTGACTGTTAAGAAATGGACTTGTAACATTGCATATAGAATGGTTTCATGTAGAATCCAGATTTCAGAGCAAGGTGGGTTGTGCCTGTTCATGCAATAAATGACAACAAGAAAATGCTTTTTAATGGAAAATAAAGTGTCTAAATGACTGCCTTCTGTGGATATGGGGGTTCTTAGCATGGGCATCACTTGTAGTCGCTTTAGATTTTCACCATCTCTAGACAACAATGAGGCAAGTCAGCCGGCCGGGAACCTATTCTAACAGAAGTTAGAGAAACCATGCTTGAAGTTACAGAAAATAAAAGAAACTTTATCCTAAGGTTGAGTGAGACCTGGGGAGGAAGGGAGATAATTCTGAGCAAAACAAGATCATTTCCCCACTTAGCCATCCCATGGACTCAGACCAGAGTCCAGTCCAAGAGAAAGGCAATGCAAAGGCAAGTGCAATGTTTTTCACAAAGATCTTCTCAGGCTGTTGAGGGTGTCAAAGCTGCAGCATCATGGACATTAGCTTTGAATGGGGTGGTGCCTTTGGCAGCAATTGAGAGGATCAAAGTGAGCCTGGAGGACAATGCAGAACTTAGAGTCTTATGTTCTTGGAAGCCAAGAAGACTAGATTATGGGGACATTTCCTCTGGATTTTAGAAGTATTAGTGAACAACTCCATAGATACTGGGTTTCCTGAAAAGCTAGTGAAGGTAGGACCTTGGAAAACCTTCTGTGAAATGGACACAACCATATTCTTACTGAAAGGCTTGTAGAGTCAAGGAAGCACTCACAGTTTATCTAGTGTTCCAGATATCTATTGCTGTATAACAACATCCTCCGAACTTAGTGGCTTAAAATAGCAACTATTATATCACAATATTGTGCATCAGGAATTCAGGCTGGGCTTGGCAGAATGATTCTTCTTCCTGTGGAATTAGCTGAGGTTGGTTGTTAGGTGGTTTTCAGGTGGGAGGTGCACTGCTTTGAAGGATCTTGTGTGGCTTCACTCACGTGTCTGGCATCTTGAAAGTCTGGAATCAGTTGAGACAGTCAACTGAAGTGCCTACACGTGAACTCTTTAGCATGGAGGCCTCCAGATAATCTAGTGTTCCAGGAACCAGGCAAAAGCTGCGGGACTTATTGTGACCTAGTTTAGGAAGTCACCTAATGTAACTTCTTCCATCCTGTATTGGTATTGTGGTTGGAGCAGCCGTAGTTCCACCCGGATTCATGAGAAGGAGACCTAGATCCAAACTCTTTACAGGAAGAGTGCCAAAAAATGTGCAGCCATGTGTTACAAACTCCACATCTAGATTTGTAGAAACACATTTGTTGAGTATCTGCATCTGAGTGTAGCAAGAGGCAAGAGGACATTTAATTCTGATGCTTATAAAGTTTGCAGTTTTCATGATTCTGAAGGGCCACCAAATAGGGACCATGCTTCCCACAACTAAGAGTATTAGTGAACTCTGGGTCAGACTGTTGTTGCTCATCTCAGTTACTTTCTCCACTCTGATTCCTCTGAGGCCTCAGTTGAGACTTTGAATGCCCCAAAATAGAAAGCATTTTATGATGCTTTTATGATTTTATGATCATTCTCCAATATGTATTTCAGTCTTGATAGAAGATCAGTACTTTATATTTCCCTCCCGTGTCTTTTGCGTCACTTTTGCAAGAAGTGAAACTCAGAAATGCAAATACAGTAAACAACTTCAAAGTGATTGTGGCAGGAAGGCAAAGGCTCAGGAAGAACCTGAGCTGAAGGCGGCACGTGCAGCCTGTATGAGGAGCCTGCCATGCAGTTATCTTATCACTGACATGGACTCAAGCTTTGTCCTTGTAAATGTAGGCAGCTTTCCTAGTCCACTTCTCAGATATCTTAAGAAGCTACTCTAGCAGAAAGCGAGTTCTTTTGCTACGCCCACGGTTAAGGTTGCATTGTTTAATCAAGGAGCAGGTCCATGTATTGAAGTGCTCACCCAGGCTATCCAGCCAGGAGGATCAGAACAAAGTGAGACAGACAGGCATGTAGATCAGGCTTCAGTGTGTTCATTAGGAACTGCTTAGCTCTGCCTGTCCTGCTGAGATGGAGCGGTCAGTGCGACTGCCTAACTAGATTCCTTCACACCTTCACTTCTTCAAAGTCAGCCTCCCTGACTTGGCACCAATGACTTCATAAAACAGTAACAGCCAACATTTACTGAGTGTTCACTGTGCGCCAAGCTTAGTGCTCTGCTCTTTGCCTATGTTGTCACTTCAATTAGTCCTCTCATCAACCCTTTGAGGCAGATCCTAGTAATACCCCATTTCACAGTTAAAGAAACTGATTCACAGAGAAATTAAGAGGAAGGGCTGGAATCCAAGTCCTGGCCGTCTGACCTCTGATCGCTGAACACTGACCTCTGTGCTCTCAAAAGCTGTCATGCTCATGGGCATGACAAGTATAAGCTTCCCACCTAGGAAACCCACAACACTCCCTCACCAGCTCGTGGTCTCTGAGAGTGGGTGGATGGACTTCCCAGGTGCCACCCATACCCGTCGGGGAATAACTGACAAACTATGAAGGCAAGAACCCATTAGGTTACTCATTTTTGTACCTGTAGCTATTCATTATTCCCCTCTTTGTGAGCCAGAAATGAAATATAACCACAAACAATGTTTGAGAATCTTTGGAGCTAAACATCTTCCCTTTGAAACAAGAGAAGCTCATTATTTTAAACGTTCTCTCTCTTCATGTGGTGGGAAGAAATGGTATTGAACTTGGAGGAAGCCATGCAAAAGATCTCGCTACCTTTACTGCGTCCAGGCCAAGGACTAGCTCTGAAGAGCTACTATAAAAAGATCAAGTTAGGATCAGAAAGACTTGGGGTGGAATCAGCTCTCTACTCTCACTAAGTACGTACTCTAGTTAAGCGGCTTTGCTTGTCTGAGCATCCTCTTGATCTTCCCTAAAATAGAGATAGCAATGCCACCCTCAGAGCCATCTGATGAAGGACCAAATGAGATAAACATTGTTCAGCCTACATTATCAAGACAAGCTACGTAATCTGCAGAGTCCTTTGCAAAGTGAAAATGCACGCCCCTTTGTTAAAAAAAAATTGCCAAAAATTTCAAGACAGCAACAACAGATCATTAAACCAAAGCCTGGGGTGCTTCTAAGTGTGGGACCCGTGCAACAGCACAGGTTGCATGCCCAGAAGGCCGGTTCTCAACATTACAGTAGTCCCTTTTATTCGCGGGGGTTACATTCCAAGACCCTCCAGTGGATGCCTGAAACTGCGGATAGTACTGAACCCTATGTATACTATGTTTTTCCTATACACACACACCTAAGATAATGTTTAATTTACAACTTAGGCACAGTAATGGATTAACAATAACAAAATAGAACAATTATAACAATGTACTGTAATAAAAGTTACCATAGATCTTAGCAACCTCAGCATATGATGTTTTTTTTTTCCTTAAGTCAAGAACATTTTCACCTTTTCACTTAAAAGAAGTATTTTACAGCTTGTCTTTGGCGTATCCGAATTGCTAACATCACAACTCTTGTGCTTTGGGACCATTATTAAGTAATATAAGAGTTAGTTGAACACAAACACTGTGATACCACGACAGCCAATTTGATAACCGAGATGGCTACTAAGTGACTAACGGGTGAGTAGTGTATACAGCGTGGATACGCTGGACAAAGGGGTGATACACGTCCCAGGTACAGTGGAGCAAGACAGTGCAAGATTTCATCACGCTACTCAGAACAGCTCACAATTTAAAACTGATGAATTTTTTATTTCTAGAATTTTCCATTGAATATTTTCTGACCCTAGGTGAACGTGGGTAACTGAAATTGCAGACAGCAAAACTGCAGATAAGGGGAACTATTGGTATAGCCATTTAACAAACATCCTTTCCTCCCCTGACATGTTCCCCTTACAAGAAGAACATGTCTGCTCCCATTTCCCAGAGTGCCAGACCTTCAGAACCTCACAGTTACATGCCTGACTCCAAAGCCTGGCCCTGGGTAACTCTGAGCCCTGGCCTGTGGGCTGGTTTCTAGTTCCCCCTCACCTTACTAGAAAGCTATGGACATCTAACCACCTTCAGAGATCCTATAAAGATTCTGTGATGTCTTAGCTGAGAGGATCTATGACTTTTGAGATGTATAAGAATTACAAAATTAACACAAAAAATTACACCATTTTAGACATGCTAAAAGTATACCCTCAACATGAAAAATTATATAATATTGACTAGTTACAATTATATAAAAATAGAGCTGTGCTTTATTTCTCAGTGATAAGCCTTTGCTTCATGACATCCATCAAATTTACACAATGACTGGTACCAGAAATTCAGATCTCTGGAGTACCCACCTGGACTCTTTTGCCATAGAAAGCCATTCTTCCTGCCACTGCATCAGTTCAGACTCTCATGATATGAGGCTTGAGTTGCAACAATTCCACTTAACCATCACCCAATTTCCAGTTGTGTCCCCCCAAATCCTTTCTTCTCACTGTCTCTGACGCCATCTTCCTACAATGCAAATCTGATCATACTGCTCTCCTATGACAAAGCCTTCAGTGCTTCCTCTTTGCTTTTCAAGATAAATGCAAACTCTTTAGTCAGGAATGTAAAGCCACTCAGGAGCTAGCTCCGGTCTAGAGTCTATCTCTTTAAACTCATCCTTTCCTTTTCCACCCTCCTTTCTCCCTTTATTTCTCATCATTCCCACTCCGGCACACCCCCTGCTACAGCCTGACTAATTAGTTTATAATTGTGTCCGTGTGCGTTTTCTTTAATGTTCCATGTTCTAACTTGTCTTCTGCTTTTGTACTTGATTTTCGCTCTGCCAGGAATGGTATTCCCCATTCCCCATCCCCAGCCTCATGTTAAGCTAGTAAAATCATCAAGACTCAGTTCAAGCCTGTCTCATCTGTGAGATTGTCACCAACCACGACCTTCTGTTTCACATCATACTTCCTTTCTTTTTTTTTTGAGGAAGATCAGCCCTGAGCTAACATCCGTGCTAATCCCCCTCTTTTTGCAGAGGAAGACCGGCTCTGAGCTAACATCTATTGCCAATCCTCCTCCTTTTTTTCCCCAAAGCCCCAGTAGATAGTTGTATGTCATACTTCCTTTCTTTATAGTAGGTACTGCAATGAGTTGAATGTTTTTGTTCCCTTAAAATTCGTGTGTCGAAATCCTACTCCCAATTTGGCAGTATTTGGAGGTGCCTTTGGGGGGTAATTAGGTCATGAAAATAGAACCCTCATGAATAGGATTAGTGCCCTTATAGAGGAGGCTAGACAGCTAGCTTGCTCTTTTTCCACCACATGAGGATATAATGAGAATTCGGCAGTCTGCAACCCGGAAGAGGGCTTTTACCTCAATCGTACTGACACCCTGATCTTGGACTTCCAGCCTCCAGAGCTATGAGAAATAAATTTCTATTGTTTATAAGCCACCCAGTCAATGGTACTTTGTTACAGCAGCTGGAGCTGACTAAGACACACCCTGTGTTATAACTTTCTCTTTATATATCTGTCTCCCCCACGAGATTATACATGGTTAAGAGTGGCTTTTCTTTCTGGTGCCATGTTAATCTTGTATCTATAGTGCCTAGAACATTCTTGGCACATAAGAAATGCTTACTAAATACTTGCCGACTGAATAAAAATGTTTGTCTTGCTGTTTCAAATGAAGCTCTGCACTGCCCCGTATTAGAATAGCCTTGAGATGCTGTATGAGTCTCTCTCTACACTTCCTATCAACTCATTTTGCTCTTCTGGTTCAACTTCATGGCTACATCTCCTTCAAAGTTTCCTAGGACCTCTAACTCCATGTTCCCCCTTTCTTTCTGTTTTTAGACGTTGTTTCCATTGCTAGGATATTTTTCTTCTTTTCCGTGTGGAGAACCCCTTTCAATTCTCTATCTTGCACAGATAGAGGAAGTGGCATTCTGGAGTTTTCTGCCAGGTTGATAAATAAACATCTGTTTGCATGAGAAGTGACCAGGTTGTCCTGAGGCATCTTACTTCAGGAATGTGAGATTGGGGTCTAGAGGATTATTCAGTGACATCCCTCTGCTCTTAGTCCTTTCTGTCACAGCTGTCCTGGGAGGTTGGGCCAATGCAAGCACAAAGGAGGTAAACAAATAATGCAGCCAAGAGAGGTGAGTGCCTCCCCAAAGCGTGCTGGCAAGAAAAGGCAAGGGGGAAGTAGCTGGAAAGACAGCCACCAGAGAACGAAGACAAAGCCAGCAACTTGCACACAACTCAGGAATCCTTGCACTTGGTGTTGGAGACAATGGGACCCCTCTGAATGTAAAAAGAAAAAGTATTTTTGCTCTACCTAGAAGGTCTGGCATGCGAATATCCATGCTTAAAGAGCTCGCTAAGGAGTAGTCCAATTGTTGGCCTTTAGCAACTTGGTGGGATGCTCAAATGAATTCATATTTTCAGATGTGTATTTGAGAACAAAAATCATCTTATTGTAGAGAGCTTTTTTAATATTTTGAGTGTGCTTGACTGGAAAAGATTATGAACTGTGTGTGTGAAGACTTGAGTTCGGGTCCTGGCTCAGTCATTGACATTCTGTATGTGACCTTAGCCAAGTCATTTCACCCTTCAATATCTAATCTTGCCCTTAAAAGGCAAACAAAGATAATATTTATATCTTAAATCTATAAAAATGATCATATAAAGAAAGTAAGTGATAGGATATATAAAGAGCCACATAAATGCTGGCTATAATGATTCTCAGAGTCTAGATTTATAGCTACCAGGTGAAAAAAACTCCCATCACTTACGAACTATGTGATTTTGGACAATATACTTCAGCTTCCTGAGCCTCAGTTTTCTCATCTGTAAGATGGCAAGAATAATAATAACATCTACTTCATAGGCTTAAGTGAAATATTGCTTGTAAAGTGCTTTGCACGGTGCCTGGCACATGGGCTCTCAGTAAATGTTAGCTATCACTTTTGCAACCAACAGCATTATTCTTGTGAAGTTGGAATTCATCTTATAATAATTAACTTCTTTCTCTGAGCACAAATTTTAGAGCCCCTGTGATGTTTGGGCTAGGCACTCTGCTTTGCACATGGGAGAGTGCAAGAAAAAGGAACACATAATCCTTGCCCTGCTGTGCCTTATCGTTGGCTGAGAAAGAAGACTCATCAAATAATCACAGGGGCCTGTTAAGTAGTTTGCAGGCAAACTGCAGGCTGCTATGAGAGGGAAGAACAGGGGGATCCGACCAAATCTGGGCTACAAGGAAGACTTCATCAAGGAAGTGATGTTTGAGTTGAAGCTTGAAGGATAGGTAGAAATTGACTACATGGAGGAAAGAATAAAAGCATTCTAAGCAGAGAGCCACATGTGCAAAGGTCCTGAGAGAGACTGCCTCATTTGAGAAAAAGAGAGACAGCCAGTGTCACTGGAGAACAGGCAGCAAGGTATCACGTAGGAGCAGGAAGGCAGACAGGAGTCAGATCACACAGGGCTTTATAGACCATGCTTAGGCTACCGCCACTTAACTAAAGACCGTCAAAGTGTTCAAAGCAGGGAAGTCACACGATGAACATTTCATTTTACACAGATCATTCGTGCTGCCATGTGAGGCAGGTAATCCACCTAAACGATGAATGTTGTTCAGACAAGTGCTACTCAGAGTGTGATCTGAGGACCAGTATTGGCATCACCTGGAACTTGTGAGAAATGCAAATGATCTGGCCCTGCCCAGACCTACTGAATCAAACCTGGAGGTGGGCTGGGCAATCTGTGCTTTCACAAGCCCTCCAGGGGACTCTTATGCATCCTGAAGTTCGAGAAGCCCTGGATTAGTCTACCATGTCGCCAAAAAAGATGGAAGACTGAATGGATTTAAAACAGATTTCAGAGATATAGCTACTGGAATTGACAGTATTTGGTGATGTCTTTGGTTTGGTGGATGAGAAAGAAGAAAGTGTCAAGAATGACTCTAAAACGTGCATCTACAGTAGAAACCATCTAACCTGGCTTTTTATACTTTGTCAGGTGTATATTTCAAAATGAGAGAGGAGGGAAGACTGGGGCATGGACTTTGGTTTTTGTGTGTTTGGTTTTTTAATATTTACTAATCCACAGAGCACTGATGATGTGGTCCAAGAAGCATCAGTATTAAAAATGACATCAAGCCAAAAAAATTTCTTATGGTTTGCAACATCTCTACCGGATTGGCAGTATAACCAAGCTATAACTGGAGGGCTGATTTCATCTATGATAAGGAGAGCTATTTTTCTTGAAATCTTTACTTTCTCAGAATTCTTCAGTTTTGAGTTCACTAAATGATCTTTTGAAACATCATGTTCCACTATGTTTTTTAAAAAAGCCCTCTGTTTCAGAAATACAGTTGGAGTCGAGTAGCAAAAGAAATCTGTTCACAATGCTACTAAGAAAAGGTACTATTAAAAGGGAAAACATTAAACTCAGAGGGTGTTATGAGGTTAAAAAAAATCCCCTTTTGCCTAAGTTGTTTCATTGTGTATAATATCGATAATGATTTACAAAACTACCTGTTCTTGTCCATGCATAAACAGATTGCCAGAGTAGAAGTTTCTCACACTTTTTAGCTTCTAGTTGCTTTGGCTGGACTCTGTAAACTCTTTGACCACAATCTCCATTTTACTCCTTTAGCCTCCTGATTTGCGTGGATTTTGCTTTGTGATGTAGCTTGGAAATTTCCTACTCCATACAATCTCCAAAGTAGTTTCTGGTCATGGAATTGGAAGAAAAGCCGTGTCAGAAATCCCTCTAGGTCATTGATGGTTCAGCCTGTTTTTCATGAAGGATAATTAAGTATATTTTCATTAAAGGAAATGACTATCCTCTATTTAAGAAAGTAGGGTTGTCTGGATAATCTATTAGAATGCACCACAATGACAACCATAGTCTAGGTTCTACCTAAGGAAAAACTTGACCTGTTTCTTGCACTAAAAACAAAATAGTAGTTCTTAAATACTGTGTAGTGTAGAGTCTGGTCAAAACTCCCCAAAATCAAGAATTAACTCCTAGTGTACAGTAATCTGTAGGCTTCTACATAAGGGGTTGGCAAAGGCCAGACTACGGACTATTTCTGGCAGGATGCCTGTTTTCGTAAAGGATGTTTTATTGGAAAACAGCCGTGCTCCTTTGTGTCTGTGTTGTCTACTACTGTTTTAGCTCTACAGCAGCAGAGTCGAGTAGTTGAGACAGAGACTATCTGAACTGCAAAGTCAAAAATATTTAGTATCTGGCCCCTCACAGAAAAAGTTTGCTGACCTCTGAAGATGAATGTACCAAACCTGTTAGGTTGAACATCAAATTGAAGCCCTCGTGGTTTAGGAAAGTTCTGTGTTGTCCTGTTTTAATTACATGTATGGGCTCAAAATGTACTTTTTGTTGTTGGAGGAAAATGCCTATAGTCCTATGGAAGCTAGTGAGAAAATGCTATGCACAAATTTATTTTTCACAAAACGATGTCTTTCTTGGCGTAGGCTGGTCAGTGCCAACACCTCACCTGAACGTGGTGGGTACAGCAATGCTTGCCCAGGCACTGAAGTTTAGCCTCAAGTTTCCAGTGAGGTATCAGCTTTATTTTAAGGGAAAAGCAGTAAGTTGAGGAAGCATCTCACTGTTGTGCCTCACATGCCTGCCAAGCTGTGACTCAGGGCAATCTGGTGCAGCGTGCATGAATCTTCACCAAGTGTTGAGTTTGCACAATGGAAGGAATGTTCAGTATGTTTGTTGCCTGCATGTTCTTGGAAAGTGTGAAATTGACACCTAAAACTGCAAACTTATATTTATACACTGGAGAACTGTCATGAGATCCTTAACCATTTCTTTTCAGTTCCTATTTCCTTCTTTCTAAATTCTCATCTCAAAATTTCCGCTTTTTCTCATAGGACATATTTTCCATCCTTTTTACCTTAATTGCCCAACCTTTTAAACACAGATTCTAATTCTGAACCAAATTGCCTAAAAAGGACTTGATCAATGCTGAATTTGTTACACTTCCTAGCTTATTTTATCAATAATATCAACAGTGGATACAAACATAATTTTTCCTTTTAAAATATCAAAACTAGATTATTCACTCATGTGATAGCTATTCCTTTGATGATCTTTTTTTTTTTTGATCTTTGGACAAATGCACTGTGTTTTAGCACAAGGCCCATGAAACTGAGAGTCATATGACTTGAGGTCTAGTCTCAACTCTTCCAACAATTAACATTGTCATCTTGGACAGTTCACTTAACCACTCTGAACTCAAGATTTTCATCTTTACAATGAAGAGTTCCATCTCACAATCTCCACAACCTCTCCTAACTCTAGCAGTCTGAGATGACGTTGTATTTTACAAATTAATGTTAGATTAAATGTTCACGGAAATCCTGAATAATTCTCCATTTTCCAAAGTGATATGTTTCCTTAATTTACAAAAATCATGAAATGTTTCATATGTACACAAAAGACAGATTTTTATAAAAATACCCACCCTCTACCATCACTTAGTTTTAACAAATATTAATACTGAGCCCTAATTTTGCCTGATTTTTTTATGGTTAAAAAGTCAAAGCATTACACGAACAGGCAAGGCCCTTACTTTATATAACTAGTCAAAATGTATAGAATACTTTTACATATATTGGCCTCTTCAAAGCTTTTAACCATGAGAAGTGGCCATAGATCCAGTATGCAGATGTGGTGCAGACAGACGTAAAAATTATGTCTGAGGATACTCAGCAAGCGAATGAAGAATCCAGGACTCAACCACATGCAATGTCGTCTAAGCCCTGTGTTCTTTCGATTACATCTTCACTGTCTTTGTCTCAATATATCATTTTGTAATTAGAGTTCTTCATAAGCAACAAAAATTGATTCTGGTTATCTTAAGTAAAAATAATAATTTATTAAAAACATATTGTAACTTATAGAATCAAAGAAAGTAATGAGCAAACAGCCCCTGTAAAAGGCAGAAAGCAATAGTGTTCTGTAAGGTCTAGATAGCAGGAATAACTGGAAAGATTTTTCTGGCCTTTACTATTGAATGAATTTACTTCTTCCGTTTTTGATCTTGGGTCCCTCTGTTCAAGATTAAAATTTCCAGAAGAGAAAAACTGATTGGTCCAGTGTGGACTATTTTCCTATCCCTTCCGTGAGGGCTGGTGCTTGATAGTCCCACCAAGATTTGATAGTTCTACCAAGGCTGCCTGCAGAGAGGAGTTTTGGTTCCAAATGGACTATGGAGGTGTAGTGACAAGAGGACAGGGCATGGACGCTATTCTGCCAAAAATATGAGATGTCTGCTATACTAATTGTGGCAACCATGAGAATGTGCATCTCATTTCTCTGATTACAGGAGAGTAATTGCCTGACAGCCCCAGCTCCTGTGCTTTGAAACATCACTATGTTGGCATGGAGGCCAAACTTTCCATGGGCTGCTCCCAGCCAATGACTCAGAGAAGCAGGGATGCTAAGACACTTCTGTTCCTGAGAGATGCGGAAATGCTCTGATCGACTTGGCTGGATGACTCCCAGATGACCTTAGCGAACTTTCCCTAGAACTGCACTGCAGTTTAAGACACTGTCATCCAATTGTTCTCCCTTACCTCTCTCCTTTGCTTGACCTCAGACCTGCATTATGGTCTTCTCATCATTTGCTTCTAAGAGGACCTGCAATAACACACAAATAGTTATTAATATTCAAAAGCAATGTTAACTAGCACGTTCGTGAATAATTCCTTAAGAATGTCTTGCTACAGTCCTGTATCACCTTTTCCCACATTCTATGTCCCCTTACTCTGCTTTACTTTTTCTTTCTGTTGTAGCATTTAAAACCTTCTAATAAACTATATAATTACCTATAATTTATTGTTTTTCTCTCCAAAGGTGGAATATAAATTCTCTCAGGGCATAGGACAGAGATTTATTTTTTGTTTCTTTACTGATGTATCCAAATGCTTAAAACAGTTCTCAGCCATAGCAGGCACTCAGTAAATATTTGTTGAATGAATGAATAACTTTATGTCAAATTGCTTGCCATGTAATCTCCAAATATTTTCTTTTGAGTCATAAACTAAGTAATCCCAGAATCCCAGACCCACTTAACCATGCTGAGTTCATGTAGGCATTATGTTTATTGGCACCAACAATTATTCCCATTGCCCTGCAAAGACCATAGATTCCTCCAACTAAAGCCTTGTGCAATTAGAAAGCATTTACTTGATCCTCAAATTCTAGTTTAAAGTAAGTTCTTTTTCACTGAACAACTGCAAGTTTGAAGAAATCTTAAATTGCTTTTCTTAAAGTCAGGTATCAAGGGAGTGAGTTTTTTTCATTGCCTTGTTCTCAGAAAGAAGAGTCTTACAAGTAGCAATCATGAAGCCAAGCCTGTTGGATCAGACATTTTTCTATTCCCTAACAATCATCCATTATATCTGGCCTTCTTTCCCCCAAAGGATCATTGAAAGAGAGAATCATGGCTCAGAGTTGATTGGGGCTCAGTTCTCTTTATTATTTACAGTCTTAGAAGAGATGAGTCCAGAGCTACCACGGTATGAGATCACTATTTCTGAGGCTTCCTAGGAAAGCAAGAAGCAGAAACATACTTGGAGGAGGGGTCAAGCAAAGGATTTGTGAATCCGTTGAGGTCAGAATATGTTGCTACATACATTAACAACTTAGGTAACTACACTTAAAAACTTCGATCATGAGCCAGCCCTGATGGTCTAGTGGTTAAAGTTTGGTGTTGTCACCGCTTTGGTGGCCCAGGCTCGTTTCCCGGTCACAGACCACACCGCCGTCTGTCAGTTGCCATGCCGTGGTGGTGGCTCACATAGAAGAACTAGAAGGACTTACAACTAGGATATACAACCATTCACTGGGGCTTTAGGGAGAAAAACAAAAAGAAAACAAAACTGTAATCATGGAGCTTTTGTCAGTACATTGTCTTTGTCTCAATGTGGGGACTAAAAGCAGCACCAGTACTGGGTTTTGGATCCCATTGTCTCATCGGATACTGAAGCAAATTTAAGAATTAACACCATATATTAGCACCATCCTTAATGAAGGATGTCTTCCAATCTGAAACTAAAGTAGTTGAATCTTGTTTCAAAGAGAGGTTCTACCCTTATTTTGGGGTTGAGAGGGAAATTTGTTGATTATCCAAAAACTTTATTTCACTTTTTTCTCTTATAATAGGACATAAAAAAGTATACGTATCATTATGTCCTATAGCATGGGTAGAAAGGAAAATTAAAGTGAAACTCAATTCCTAAAACGTTGCTCATAGAATAGGATCATTCCCAGAATATTATAGTAAGCAAAATTAGAAAGTCAAACTGGGACTTGTGTCTAAATTCAACTCTTTGACACTTGCTAGTTGTGTGATCCTGAAGAAAATACTACATGTCTCACTTTCCACATTTGTAAAATATGGTTCAGTTTGGTAACATATTGGTCAGGTTATCAGTGAGAAGTTTAGATATAACACAAGTAAAGCATGTGGCACAGTGTCTCACACATAATAGAAGCTTTATAAATGACAGCCATCACTAGATCCTTGCTGTGTGCATTATATTGTCAGGACTCCTTTATCTCTATTTCTCATTGGACTGTATCCAGTTGTCCTGGCTCCTCCTCTAAACCCATCCCAGCTGAATTTGTGTTTAACCGTATGTGGAAAATCCTTTCAGTTGTAGTTAAGAAATATTTGTTTATCGTCAGAAGCAGTTTTGTTTTCTTGAAGTAAGTAATAGCTCTACTGGTCATAATCTAGTAAATGATTTATTGAGCAAGGATGTTGGAACTGTTGACTAAAGCATATCTTGGGAATATTTTTTGGATCTCAAGTTCTCAAGCTTCTCTTGTTCCTAATTATTGGGTATTTCTGAGAGATGGCTATACATACTTCTAGGAGAGGAGTAGGGTATTTTTATTTAAGGAGAAAGGGAACTTGGGACAAAATAGAAAGAGAAAACATTGGCACATTCAAATCAGTTAAGCATCACTTGATTGGATATCCTTCCTTCCTTCCTTTCTTCCTTCCTTCCTTCCTTTCTTCCTTCTTTCCTTCCTTCTTTATTTCTTTTCTTTCTTTCCCCTCCTTTTTTTCAGACATCCTAAATTAACATAAAACTTTTCTCAAAGTTTGAAATGGAATATCTGTTAGAACTTAAGTCATGGAGAATATGCACAAAGTGGTCTCCCCAGAAATATGACCTCATCACTCATTGCCTAGCCTTGAACTCCTTTCATTTCTTATCCCAAATCTGAGTTGCCACAGTCCCGCTATGTATTCCTTTATGCTTATTCTAGAAAAGCTGAAAATAAGAATCCTGAGAAGAAAAAAAAAAAGAAACTATAATCCCACAATCCATATTTTGTGTGTATTCTGCTAGTCTTTTTTTCTACACAGAAACAAATTTCAAACATGTTGCTATATGAGATCCCCATTTTTCATTAAACATTGAAATGAAAGGTGTCCTTAGCCACTGCCCCGCTCAGGGAGGTCTCCAGCTGGTTCAGTTCATCTCCCACCAACCCCACTCTGCCCTCTACTGCTACACAGGGTGTCTGGGCACTGGGGCCCTGGGGCCCAGGATTCATGAGTATCCTGAGCCATGTGGAGGAAGGGTGTCCACTCAAGGCAAATTCAATGGGGGCTGCACAAAGAGGTGAAACATGTACAGGCCGCACTGTAGATGGATGGTCCTCGGAAAGGTATTCTCTGCAGATAAGGCGAAGCCTTTGCCTGATATTTCACTAAACAATCATTGCTTTCATCCCTTAGTATAGCACAAACACCAAGAAGAGCGAGTGAGGCTGCTGTAGTGATGCGTCTCCCAGGCAGCTCTGGGTACTCCAGGGGACTTCCCCTTACTTTTTAATATGATCTTCCTTTAGTTCACCTCTTCATACTACCCCTCCCACTCCTGTTTTCCTTTCTAGTCCCTTGAAAATAGACCTTCCATATTGATAAAGAGTCTGGAATGTTATGCTAATGCTTTAAGCAAGCAGTGAAAATCCGTTGAGTGTTTTTAATCAGGACCCTATATTTTCACAGGTTGTTGGAAGCGGCACAGGAGGAAAACTAAAGGCAGGGAGAACACTGTTGAAGAGTGGGTGAGAGAGGATTAAGGCCAGAACAAGGCAGTGGCAAATGTGATAAAGAGGAGGGGCCACTAAGAGCTCTGTGGTAGACTCAGTTGGGACTCCCATCACCGCCCCATTCTTTCTGCTACAGACACAAGTGTCCCATCATCCAGTACCTTGTTTACTCACCTGCAGCCCCTTTCCCACCCTCAACCTATATATCCACTAGACTAATTTCTAAAAACTGTCAAAGCTGTCATCACATCATTGAGTAAGTAGCACTGAGACAATATTTGTAGAGAACAAAACTTATCAGATTTAATGTGAAATATGAAAAGCAGCTGAAAATGTTTAGGTCACATGATACTGATGCTGTTAACACTCAGGATATCATATTATAGTAGTCATAATTTCAAATATTAAAGGTCACACATATTTATCAATAAAAATCCAATCAAAATCCTGCTTGGTGTAAGAAACATGAGGACATACAGTGTGTCCATATCCCACTTTCTGTTATTGTGTTACCTTGGGAAACACAACTTGCGTTGCATCTTGACAGCGTAGCCATCAAAGAGAAGGGAGCAACTCATAACTCAATTTTCTTTATATCTGTACCTCCTTGTATTATTAAGCCATGAACTCATACTGGAAATTTCATCATTAGTTTTCACTTATTGACATGTATAATCTTTTGGGGGTATATGGAAAGGATATAACTCTTTTTACAATTGTAAATGTTATCAAGTCAAATTCTGCACCCTTGTTTCCCAATGATGAGAAACAAAGTGCCAAAATGGAGACATGGTACATTCCACCAGATTTAAGCTCTGTGTAATTATTTATGCAATTCTGAAAATACATTTTACCATATAGGGTATAAACCCTGTATTTTTCCTCTGAGTTGTATTTATCCATGGAAATTAAAGGTGTTATTAACTTAAATCCTGGCAAAGCCTCATCTGTTTTAGCACTCACCAACCCACATGGTAATTACTGCTGCTAAATACAGAAGAAGTTAAAATTGACACAAGATTTCTGCCCTCTAACCCTGCTTTTAAGAATCATTCTCATCTCTGGATTTGAGGCTGAGGGATTTGCTGCCTCTCATCTTAACCCTGAGAGATTTATTGTACCAGGCTGTAATTGCTGTTGCCTGAAAGATGTTGCATGATCATCATTGTCCCCATGGGTAAGAGAGGAAGAGATAGACCCTAGGAATAGCTTTGAATTATTACAATCATGCAAGGTTGAAGATTTTTTCATAAAGCCAAGTCAGAGGGCCTGGTGGAGAGATTTAGGAAAGCGGAGAAGGGAAGGATAAGTGAGCAAATTAAGTGGAAAGGGTCTTGCTTTGAACCTGATAGGTAGGTTTTGGCATCCATTCTCTTTTTCTGGAAGGAGAAGCAAGTGGCATATGTTTTGCTTTCTAACTTCAGAGGTACCCAAAGCCATATTTGTAAGGCAGTTGATGTGGATAAATCTGAGGGAGTGTTTGAAAGAAGAAAGGAAGAAGAGAGGGAAGGAAGAGAAGGAAGGAAGGAAAGATGGAGGGAGGGAGGGAGAGAGGGAGGGAGGGAATAGAGGAAGGAAGGAAGAACAGAATAAGGAAGGAAGGAAGGAGAGAGGGAAGGAGGGAGAGAAGGAGGGAAGGAAGGAAGGAAGGAAGGAAGGAAGGAAGGAAGGAAGGAAGGAAGGAAGGAAGGAAAGAAGGAAGGAAGGAAGGAAGGAAGGAAGGAAATAGACCTATATGTCCCTTACATTGTTCCCCTAATACCCATTTTTGTCATATGTGTAATGGGAAGGTAGACATCAGCTTAGTTCACGCCAAATCATTACAAAACTTGAATTTAGAGGGATTTATATTAATGAAGTTTTGTTGAATTTATAAAATGTCAAAGATCACATCTCATTGTAACTTAAAAGACAAATCTCAAAGTGATCTTTCAACTCTCCCAGAAAGAACATGGTGCGAAATGACAGCTGTGCATAAAAGGCTGATCAAAGAATACTGCCGTGCTGGCAGCTATTTCTTTGGTTTTCACCTCATTTTGTGCTTTTGTCTCTCTCTCAAATACATTGGTGCACCTGTGCAAAGGCTCTGTGGAGACAATAATGATGTTTGTCTGAGTGCATAGATAAAATGGATTTTCAGAAAAATTAATAGCCTCTGTTCTGATTTGGGAGATGTTCTTGCAAGGTAATTGAAACAAGATGCTTTAAAATATGAACCAAAATGTCAGATTCATACCATTCTCCACGTTCCCACTGTTATTGTCTCTAGGTCTGATTGATAGCTTGGCCTGATGGTTCTTTTTGTTCCTACCATATCTACGGCATTAGTAAAAAAGGCTCCTAACTTGAAACAGTGGCCATAGCAAAATTTGAAGTCAGAGCCATCCTGGGATGATGAGGATAGCACTGTTTGGCCAAGGGTACAGCTCATTTATTAAGTTTCTCCATCAGTCATAGACAATAGAGTTGATTTATTGTCTCCTGGTTTTTGAGTTACTACATCCACCAGTGGACTGAAAGGTGTGAGAATATTATGATTGAGGGAACCAAGTTCCAGAGAGGTTAATTGACTTTCCCATGGTCACGTGGCTAGTTAATGTTGGAACTATGGTTAGATCCCAGGTCTCCTGGAACCTGGTGATGCAGTATTGAAATGGGATTACTGTGACATAGGTATTTGGGAAGATGAATGAAAGGAAACGATAGGTCTGAGTCAAAAGAACAGGGAGGAAATCATGTCTCTGAAACTACTAGGAGGGTGTATGGGAACAGGCACATTTTCCATGCATACTTCACATAGTAGAAGCACGTTATACACACATGTATTGCATGTTTATTCAACTATGCTTTTCAAAAAATACATTAGCAACTATAATAAAATATGATATTTATGTCAGATGGCCCCTAAATACAAATCATCTGCTTCATCTGGTGCTCAACTGAAGGAAAAATGATTGATTCCAAGGCTGGATACATCAGCTGTGTTGGAAATTGTGAGATCTAACACAGTATACACAAAACAAGTTAAAATATCAAGGGTATTTCTGACTCTCTGTTATTTTTGTCCTATACCCAACTTTGAAATCAACTCACAAATAAGATGGAAATTGACAGTATTAAAGCTTTTTTCCCCATCAAAATAAAAATGAAGGAAAATTATGTGAGTGGATTAATAGTTTTCTTTTCTTTTCTTTTTTTTTTTTTTGTGAGGGAGATCAGCTCTGAGCTAACATCCATTCCAATCCTTCTCTTTTTGCTGAGGAAGACTGGCCCTGGGCTAACATTTGTGCCCATCTTCCTCCACTTTATATGGGACACCAAGCCACAGCATGGCTTGACAAGCGGTGCATCGATGCGCACCTGGGATCCGAACCAGGGCTGCCTGCAGCAGAGTGCGAGCACTTAACCACTATGCCACGGGGCCGGCCCCCAATAGTCTAGTTTTAAAGCAATAACTTTTCTGTCATTTTCAAACGTTTCTGCCTAGGAATGCTTTTTAGTAGGAAATCTAGTACAGGAATTTTAATATATTTTTTAAATGTATATTTTAAAATATGTAAAAACATTTCAAAATATAAGCCTTAGGTGTGGACTTGAGTCTATTAATGATATTTCTTGTGGTTCTTTTGCTCAAAAAATAGAATTGAACTTGATTATCACTTTTTAAAATATGTTCTTGAAATAAAACATACATATTGAAAAATACACATAGCGTAAGTGTAGAGTCTGATTCATTTTCAAAAACTGAACACTCTATGTAAACAACAAAAAGATCATAAAGCAAAACTTGCCCAGCAGCTCAGAACTCCCCGACCTGTGTCCCCTTTATTCGCAATCTCCCAAAGGTAGCCACTAACCTGACTTCTAACACCATAGATTAGTTTTTCCTGTTTTTTACTTAATGTAAATGCATTCTACTCATTGTGTCTGGCTACTTTTGCTCAACATTATGTTAGTGATATTCATCCATTTGATAGTCAATTATTGTATGTCGCTCATTCTCATTGCTGTATAATGTTGTATTGTGAAAATATATCTTAATACTGCCAAATAGTTTTTAAAGTACACGTACTAATTTGCAACCAGCCAGCAATGTAGGAGAGTTCAAGTGACTACACCTTCTCCCCAAAACTTGGTTTTTTCCATCTTTTTTATGTTAGCCATTCTGGTGGACCATCATTAATTTTTAAACTGACTAAATAAACCTCTAACAAACTCATACCAAACAAAGGTCTTATTTAGGAACCAGGGTGTGCTGGGGTGGGAAGGGGCACTGTTTCATAAAGTGGAATGCTTCAACATCAACCAGTTCAAAGAAGAAATACAAATTGCATGACATAAACAGAAATGTCTCAGCACAGACAAGCGTTTTTGTTAAAAATACTGCCTTATTTTCAGAGAAAGCATTTCATTTGGGAATGAAGAGATATGCATATGGGCAAGACATTTATGGAATCTGAAAACTGACATTTTTCAGATTTTAGGAGCGAGTTGTGGGATAGAAGAAAACAGTAAGGACTTTATTAACTGTACCACTAATGATTGAGATTTTCGTAGAAAAAATACAAGGCAGTGGTTGATTTGTATTTTTATTACTGTTGCAGGATCTCCATTTTGGTGCCTATTGGATATTGTTCCTATAAAGAATGAGAAAGGAGACGTGGTACTTTTTCTGGCCTCCTTCAAAGATATAACAGATACAAAAGTGAAGATTACTCCAGAAGATAAAAAAGAAGGTTTGTACTGTTTTCAGAAAACATTGACAGATGGAGTAGCATTTTGAAATTGTTTATTCAAAAACTCTGGTAGGAAAAAAAATTGTCTTTTTAATAACAGCAACTGATAAATATTCATAACTGCGAGCAGTCAGTATTCAGTGCCTATTCCAAAATCACAGCGACTCACATGAATTTACACTCTCGTCAGTATAATAAAGACTCATTTGACAACAACCAGAAGTTCATATTCCTATGCAAATAGGATGAGGTTGGGAAAACAATTTATCAGAATATAAAGATTCACATCGCCTTGTTTTATTAGGGAAAAAAATGAATTGATAGCGATAAGTGAAGTTAAAATGATAAGATTAAACTTCATCTCTCAGTTTCATCTAAAGTGCAGTACCTCAAAACTTAGAAGAGCAAAATTTCATTTTATGCACAGAATTAAGAACTCAAGTTTAGTGGTCATTAGAGTGGAATGTTGCGAACAAATGTGTATGTGTATATTAGAATATATAACAATATAATAATTTGTCTTAAGACACAAACAAGTTTTCCAGTGATCTTTAAAGGATTCTTTCCAAGACTTTATGTTGCTTGCCTTATATCTTCTGTTTATAGCTTATTAAGACATTCTGTGCATTGCATGTAAGCTGACGAAAATTAACGCCAAAAAATGCTGATATTGTTTCATTTACACAGAAGTGGGAATAGCTATTTTGGTGACCAGAGAAAAAGTAATTGTCATTGTAGGGATTTCCTACGTAGTAAGTTCTTTATGAGAACCAACTGTTTGACGTTTCAACAGCTATGTCTTTTTAGAAATGGACTCTTTACTCCAGCTCTTTTTAAAAATGTGTGTGAGTGTTTTAAATATGTCTCTTGAAATGACAACACAAATGGAGAACTGTCATGATTTGGTGCCCCCACCCCCAACTTCTTTGAAATGTTTGAAATGTTTGCAAACACATGACTGCTTTCCTGTCTATTTGCGTGACTAAACACTGTGGCCTATTTTACATACACAAGGAAAGATCAGTTTTACAATTAAAGTTATTTGGATATTAGAGCAAGTGTAACATCTGTCCAATGAGAGAAAAGGAAAGTGTGGAAATCAGTGTGTGCAGTTTTGGTCTTTACTATTTTCTTTGGTGTTATAGGAATACGAAAGGTAAATATGAACTGTAATACTTCTGACACCAAATGTGTGGGTTTTTTCCTTACCGACAACCAGTTCTACAACTCTCTGGACACCAACTGGGTATCTTATAGTTTAATTCTATTCCAACACTAACCACCCAGAGGTAGCCTCAGACTCTACAGGTTTAAGGGCTCAGTCCCACAAGACCACCCTCACTTCAGAGGCTAATCACAAGTATTGGGTGCCAAGGGTACCCACACACTTTTTTCCAACTTGGCTACAAAGTTAGGGTTTCCCACAATCCTCCCCCCCCCCTTTTCAGATTTGATAATTTGCTAGAACGGCTTATAGAACTCAGAGAAACATTATTATTATATATACAAATCAGGAACAGCCAAATGGAAGAGATGCATAGTGCAAGGTATGGGGAAGAGGGGCTTGGAGCTGCCATGCTCTCCCTGGGTGTGCCATACTCCCAGCACCTCGATGTGTTCACCAACTTGGAAACTCTCTGAACCCTGCTGCTTAGGAGTTTTTATGGAGGTTTTATTACGTAGGCATGATCGCTTAAATCATTGGCCATTGGTGATCCCTCAATCTCTAGCCCCTCTCCCCTCCCCAGAAGGTCAGGGGGTGGGGCTGAAATTTCCAACCCTCTAGTCTTGCCTTGGTCTTTCTGGTGACCAGCTCCCCTGCTGAAGCTGTCTAGGGGCCCCCAGCACCAATTGTTCATTAGCATATAATAGACTAGTTTACCACTCCAGAGATTCCAAGGGTTGTAAAGTTATGTACCAGGAACAGGGGACAAAGATTGAGTATATATTTCTTATTATGCCACAGTATGGATTATTTGAATAAAATTATTATTCATGTATTAAATATATATGTGTGTGTTATGTACACTCATATGTATGTATAAGATAGATATATAAAACTATCTTTAGAAAGAAATATATGGCTATTTTTTTTTTGCTTCAGAGGGAGCAGTTTAATCAACCTGCCTTGCTTTGAACATGAGGATCATGTCTAATGTTTTTATACAATTTATTTCGTCATCTTTGTCTTATGTTCCTCATGTCTGTAGACAGTGGAGAAATTCCTGTCTTGGAAGACTTCAATGGATAAAGGGAGTCAGTATACTTATTCATTAGGAGTTTGAAAGAGCTCCATAAAAACACTCCTTTTCTCCACCCAAGTTCTGAACCAGCTGAGAAGGAAATAAGTAAGGCAGATGGGAGACCAACATATCACCTTTATTTCTCATAAACTGATAATAAAGAATGTAGCATAAATCTACAGCAAGTGGGCTTCCTCCTAGGGAGTTCCAGATGTAGGCAAAGTTACCCCTGGAGGTATACTGGGAGCAGAGGTATACTGGGGCAGCGCAGAGCTCCCCTAGATATACCTGAAAGCTTGGAGGGCGAGAGCAGAACAGGTGCTCTCCAAAGGCAGCTGCTCTCTAAAGAGAGGAAAGAGGAAGCGGCCACTCATACATGTCAATATCTCCGTCCAAACTCAATCAGATTAAATTCCTCCTCTTCCTTTGGGAAGAACTGAGAGAGAGGCCAGGCCTGTTGCACTAGCAGAGCTGCTTGCACTTGAAAGGTTGTACCTGCCATTTGGGGTGAAGGGCATGCATTTGGACACTCTATGGAACCAATGACAATTATACTAATCCAAAGTTTGTGTCTTAAAAATGAGTTTGACACTTATATCTAAATAAATATATTAAACTATGAGCAATAATAGTAGTCCCATTTTGTTTAGGGAATGTTTACAATATAAGGACTATCTCTTGCAAGGTTTAAAGAAAAAATATCAACAAAACACTTTTAACATTAATTATATAATGCAAAATATGAGTTAGAAATTTTGAAATCTTTTTATAGCTTTATGACTTTTTTCCTCAAATGATTGTTGTTTCGTCTGAAATTAAGTATTATTTCTAATATATATTGAAACTCAAGAACATATTCCTTTTTCTGTTTCTACCTTATTATATATGTCCCACAAAAATATGTAGTATTTTTGTAGAGGCAAAGTAACTGTTGTAAGCCAGCATGTTTATAAAATGATCGTAAAAAATTGATATATATTTCTCTCTTTTTTTACCTACTCTTAATAGGGGAAAATACCTTAAAATTCACTAATTGATGGCATGTCTTGCAGGAAAGGCACATCTTAGAGTATAGTATTTTTAGAACTTCAAGATAAGTGTTTGAAAATCATTAAAATGTCACTGTGTAACTAGAGGGGTATTGTATCATAGCATTAGAAAACTCTAAGTGAGGATGTAGCCTGAGATGATGACCTGATATTGCATTTCATGTATGCATTTCAAATGTATCCCTGAAATTCATCTAAGTTGTAGAAATAAGGTTTGTGGTAATTAAATTAATTCCCTAATAATGTTCATATGATGGACTTTAAGAGATAAAAATTGTATATTTCTATTTTTACAAAATACTTTAATCATTAATCTCTACATTGTTTGGGGTTTTATTTGAAATGAAGAAAAGCATATTTTATAGAAAAGGTTAATAAGGTATGAGATACAATGCATAGTTTCCATCAATGAACAGCATTGATGGAAGATTAGCATAAATGCAAAGTACTATTTGTACACTCAGTAGCTTTCAGCTGGTGATCTGGGGGATGTGTGCATGTGTGTGTGCATGTGTGTGAGAGAGAGAGAGACAGAAACAGAGAGAGACAGAGTCTTCAGCAGAAATTTGGTGTTTTTTATCACCTTTTAAAATATCCTCCTCTTTTTGTCGCATATTTTACTTTCATTCTAAAAATATTGTGTAAACCACTAACTTCTATATCCACATCTAGCATTACTGAATAAATTTAATATGAGACTCTGTTTACCTCTTTCTCTATCAGTAAGAAATGTTTTAATATAATTTAAAAATGGAGTAATAGTGGATTAAGCAATTCAACAAATATTTATGGAGCACCCACACTGCCTTCAGTATTGAATTATTGCTTGGAGATGTCAAAATGGAGACAGTATGCTTTGGACCATCTAAACCTCAGCTCCGATTCTGGTTCCACACGTGTTGGCTGTTAGGCCTCAGACAAGCTGCTTACCTGCTTAGAGACTGTTTCCTCATCCACAAAATGGGGTAATCATACATGTCCACATTTGTTTTAGGTTTATAAGAGATAATATATGCAAATCACATAGCACAGAGCATACAGAATACACTTAATGAAAGAGTTGTGGTCACTGTTGTTATATTCTACAGGTTTTATAAAAATGGCTAGCTGTTATTCACTCTCTGCTTCATACTAATAGATTACTTCATCTACTTCTCATTTTAACATGATGAACTATTATTTCTATTCCCATTTACCAATGAATTTAAGTAACTTGACAAAGTTAACATAGTAAGAAATGGTAGAACTAGGATTTACATTCATACAATCAAACTCCAGAGTGTGCAATCTTTTTAGTGGGATTTTTTTTTTTCTTCAAAGAGCTCATGATCTTATGAAGGAGATAGATCCAGTATTTGAAATATGGTATATTCAGTGATAGCAGAGTGGCCAAAATGGTAAATTCTTCCTAGACAAGGGGAAAAGGGTAGTGTCAGTGAGAATTGGAATAGAGTCAAGGAGAACTTCACAGGGAAAATAGTATTGAAGCTAATTTTGAATGATGAGTGGAGTTTGATAAACTGAAAGGAAGGGATGTTAATTTCAGGAGATGGAATAGTCAATAGTTGACCTTTGTTCAGAAGTAGATTATAAAAATCAGAGAGTTGAATTTCAACTCTAGATAGGCAGGCAGGGCTTAAATCTTAAAGATTTTATTATGTCTTTCTACGGAGTTTAGATGGTATAGAGATATAGTTCAGAGTTATAATATGTAGGCCTTGACAACGAGAGATGAAGAAAAAGGAGGATTTGATGAGTTGAAAGTTTCTGGTTTGGAGGCTATTATGGACTGAGGTGTGTTCCTTCCAAATTTGTATGTTGAAGCTCTAACCCCCAGTACCTCAGAATGTGACTGTTTTTGGATATAGCCCCTTTAAAGAGGTAATTAAGGTAAAATGAGGCCATTAGGGTGGGCCCTAATCCAGTCTAACTGGTGTCCTCCTACGACGAGGTGGTTAGGACACTGAGACACCACGGGTGTTCCTGCACAAGGAAAGGCCACGTGAAGAGGCAAGAGGGCAGCACTTCCTTTTTTAACTAAACAGATATGCTCTTAGCTCATGTAAGCAGGTTTTAAGCTCCAGTTCTTAAGAATCAGCTTATAGTACCCCCCCACAATCCACTTTCTAACTACCACTCTGCCCTCTAACCTTCTTGAAATCTCTGAACAAACTAAGCTGGTCTGTTCACACTCAGCTGATAAACTCACACTGTGTTTTTCTCCATACCCAGGTGGTCAAGTTTTCCCTAACTTGGAACATCTTTGTCACTCCTATTCACCATGAAAATCCCGCCTCTTTTCTTTCCGTACTTATTTCTTTTTATTGAGGTCACGTTGGTTTATAACATTATGTAAATTTCAGGTGTACATCATCATATTTCGACTTCTGTATAGACTGTCTCATGTTCACCACCAAAAGTCACCATCTGTCACCATACACATATGCCCCTTTACCCACCTCTTTTCTTTATAGTCAGTTTACCTGAACCACCCTGGTTCACAGTGAGCATCCTTCCCTTAGACCACTCCGTGCTTTGCTGCTGGCTTCACTCTTCTGACTTGTCTTTCCCAAGCAGTTAAGGGCCTTGAAGTTGGCATACTGCTTCATACGTCTTTCACTTTACTACAGTGCCTTGCACATAATAGACACTGAGTACAAACTTGCTGATTAATTAACTTTATTAAAGAACTTTCACCTATGTGACAGTGTTTAGCTTCTTTTAAAAGTTCCTTTCCTCTGTACTCAGTAACATGTGTCTCAATTTTCCAAAATGTTTCACAGCAGTTCATTCATTATGCTAATTGGGTTTTCCATTCAAACCAGTTGAGTATAATAATATGTGCTTTGTTTTTCCAGGCATGAGCCCAAGGCTGTTATTTTTGTTTATTTCTTGTAGGGTGTCCCAGATTTGGGTTGAAATGATGGTTGACACTGGGCTATTCATTATGTGGCAACAACATCATCAGTTATCCCAGAACTGGGGAATTTCAATTACAGTTTCTGAAAAGTAGGCAATTCAAATTTGTCTTTAGAGTTTAGGGGTTGATGTGTGAAGCTTTTCACATGATCTTCAGTGGTACTACAAATCAGGATTCAAATGCAATGACGTTTCTTGGTAGTCTAACTTTTGGCAGGCAGCAGCAGGTTGGCCTTATTAAGTACACTGACAAAAGTTTTATATTGCATCCACTGTTTCCTATTACTAAATAGCTTCAGAAGAAATAATAATAATGATTAGATAGGAATTTCATTTAGCTACAGGAACCTGAAAACCTAACATAAGCTTAAGCACTAAGGGCTTATTTTTCTCATATTTCAAAGAGTCTGGAGCTGAACAGCCCATGGTTGGATTGGCAACAGCAATATGAGCAGGCACTCAGGCTCTCTTTGCCTTTCTGGCTCTGCTTTCTTAATGTGCTGTTTGTCGTCTTGTGTTTGTCACCCATGGTTATAAGATGCCTGCCGCACCTTTAGAACTCATTTCTGTTGTGTAGACAGAAAGAAGAGTGAAGGACAGAGGACGAGGGCTTCTTCCTATGAGACTTTGCCTTTGTATAGGAGGGAATGCCTGCTCCTCCTGCTGGTATTTCCATCAACGTGTCATTGACCACAGCTCTGCCATATGGCCATGGCCATCTCTAGCTGCAAGAAAGGCTAGGAAATCAAGATTTTTTTGGGTCTATTTTTTTAAGCTTTTATACCTTTATAGTAGAAAGATCCAAAAAAGAAAGGGTTTGGAAGGGAGGTTGGGTCAGTCAAATTAAAGTGTCTATCATTTATTGACTATTTTCTATAAGCCAGACAGATTACCCAAGGATCCTACCCAAGGATCCTTTGAGACTTAGAGTAAGTGAACTGCTCAAAGCCCCAGTGCTGTGAAGAGGTGGAGACAGGATGAAAGCCCGGGACTGTCTGGTCTCAGAGATCAGATCTTTCCACCATGCCCTGGGGCCTCCTACGAAACAAATGAGAGAAAATTGGAAATGAGAGGGACAGAGGCTGGGCCTGTCTCAGTTCCTTCCCCAAACTCCTACACATGCTTGTCATTGACACCGATAGCTTCGCCCCAATTCTTTTTACCATTCTCAGTTCTGTTCGAAGTATAATCCAAGCACCTGATGCATCTGCATCACCTGGGAGCTCATTAGAGATGCAGAATCTCAGGACCCACATCAGACCTCTGAATCAGAATCTGCATTTTAACAAGATCCCGGGTGATTCACGTGCACATTCGAGTTTGAGAAGCCTTATGCCGTACACATTCCTTAGAAAGGCCTTTCTGACTATCCAGTCTGAAGTAGTCCACCTCTAGCCTCTCTATCACATCACCATGTTCATTGTCGTCATAGCATTGATGACTATGAAACAACTTTTTCAAAAGTTAGTTTATGTTGTAATTGTTCTCCACTCCATTAAAATGTAAGCTTCATCAGGAAACAGGCTTTGCCTCTCCTGTTCAGGATCATATCCCCAACACGTATAGCGTGAGTGTCTAACACTTAGTAAGTACTCAATAAATATTTGATTGATGGATGGATGAATAAATGAATGCATAAATGATGTCCAATTTAGGAAATTTGACTATTCAGAGACAGAAAACAACATAGCATTCTTGTTTTTTTTATAATAATCAGATCATAATTATTCAAGCTACATGTCTCAGGTGTACATTCTGGTGAATATATTGTTTGGTTTTGTTCTGTTTGATTTAAGTCAGAGACAATTTGACACGTATTTACCAAAGTCAGCTCCCTCTCAAAATGTATTCTTATTGCTGGTATGGAATGACTCTTTCACTTCAAATAGAATCTCTGCTGTTGGTTAATTTTTTGTTCTTGTTGACTCTTCTATTTGTCTTTCAGTTTCTGAGAATCTCAATTTGGTAACACTTTTGAAGATAATTGAAGTCATTTGTTAAAAAACATAAAAATTGTTCTCCAAGAAGACAGACATTAAGCCACTGATCAGATATTAATTAAGTCTAAGATGATTTTTATGTACTTTGAATATTTTAATTTTCAATGTGGAACATAATAAAATGTTCCTTCCACCTGCTGAAATATTCTGCCTGAATTTTTGTTTGCGTAGTGAAAGAAGCACATGCAAAAATCCTAATAAAGAGAAGTTGCCTGATGAAAGGACTATTGTAAAAATTGGCAGCTTTGTCTGAGCAGATAGATTTCTGCTTCCAGGAGATCTATACTAACTCTTTGTCAAATATGTGATGAAATTGGAAATGAAGAGCCCGGATAGATGCTTAAAGTAACCAAAGAATTTTAATCACACCTGTATTTTATTGTATTACCTGTATTTAAAAAAAAAAACAAAAAACTTTGGATTTTCTTTACATATTCACCAATACCATTCTGTCCTAGAATCTTCTAAGGGCAAATAGTATAAGCCAGAGTTCATAAACTAAGTTGCCTTCAGACACCATGGGACAATATGATGCGTGAAATGCGATAGACCATGGTGGGAACTTGAGGCATAATACACGTGGTATGCTTCACCGAGTCATTGCACTTTAAAGAAAAATTTTAAATATTCTGCAGCCAATTGAAATGCTCCTGTGGGCTGAATTTGTTCTATTGGTCATTAGCTTATGATTCTTCAACAAAACTTTACCAAACTAATTCCTTATTAGTCTGACTTATATATAGATATTTCTAGTTTTATTACTTTGAGAATGGAGCCACATTTTTAATACTTTTTTTTTCTTTTTTTGGTGAATTTAACATTTAAAAACGTTTTGCAATTGAACGGCCAATTAATTGAAGCACCAGACAAATATGTATTAAGAAGATAAGTAAATTAAGGCTGAGATTTAAAAAGCAATATAACTTGACCCCTTAGTTGGACATACATTCTTGGTGACATTCACTCTATCCAGGAGAATTCACCTAAATGTTTCTATTAGGGAATGTTCCCAATTCATGGATTACAGCTGTCATGCTGCTGTCATGAATGATGGTAGCATCACTTGGGACAGGCTGGAAACCATGGGCAAAAAGGTCTGTGAGTACCTGTGTTTCCAGCTTCAGCATCTCGTGGAGAGGCATGCTTGGGACTGGCAGAACACCGTAGGTTTGTGCTTCAGTGGATGGTGCGGTGGGGAGCGTTTTCCCTTTTTGGTCTTCTTTTTATGTGGGTTTGTATGCTAACAGCTTTGCCAGTGAGAGAAAAACAGACTATTAGGTGCCAAGAGCTTAGGTGCCAGCTTTTTAGAGAAGTGCTGAGAAACAGTGGGTGCCCTGAAGAGGAGAGTTTGGGTCCCCAGTTTCAGGGGAGTGTGAGTTTAGTTTCTGCCCCTTACGTTAGTAAAAATGAGCTTCCATCCCATAGCGCTTGTTTTCAGATGGGAAGAATATCCAGAAGCCACCATCAAACAATCCTGCTTATCTCCACAATAGGCCTCCCCAAAATTCCATGAGGCTTTCAGAGTATTTGACACATTTTGTGGGGAATGATTTGACTCATAGACAATATAAAAGTTTCACTGGATAAATGTCTACTAAAATGTTCATATAATTGCCTCAATTGCTTAAAATTGTATGGTAACAATTTTATTTGATCTACTTTAAAAATATCTTTCAGTTCCTGAGAAAAATATATATACGTATAATTTGGTGACTGCTCCTCAATGTGGAGAATAAAATTTTTGCCCAAATATTAGCATTTCACAGCAGACATTCATATTAAGAATGTTTATGTAAGATGGGAGGTGAGGTGAGCATATATTAGCTAGAAAGCTGCTAAAATGACGGATGATATTGATGGAAAACTTTGAAAGTTATAAAATGGCTTATGAGCGCATTGGTTTGTGCTTTTGTTTTTTCATGTTTCTTTTCCCCTTCTAGACTATGAGATCTGTGAAGGCAGAGGCCATGTCTGATCCACTTTCGAGGCCCAGAATTTAGGCTAGGGTATGACACATGAAAGACTGAACTGAGTGGCATTAAGAGATGCAGAGTCTTGTGGCTATTTGGAATCAGTCTAGAATGATATTTTAAAACTGAGGAAAAGAACATTGAAAGAGAATTTTTGAGCTGAGGGGCTCCAGCAACAATCTCAGATTTAGAGGGTGTGAGGATTTTTAAGGGTGTAAGTGATCATAAGTAATAAGGTAAAAAACAAAAAGTAGCAAAAAGGGCACAGAGAATACAAGTATTGAAAAGGAAAAAAGCAACTTCTACTGACTGTAAATGAAAAAAATCAGTGATTATTTTATGAAAACTAGAAATAGGATATTCCAAGTATATCAGGTACAAAATATATTATTTATTAATACAACCTTAGTGCAGAGATGGGTAATTATGACTATCTGGATGGAATATGAAAGCAAATACATTATAGTGCTGTATAAGATAGATATCTATAAGCGTCAATCTTTCAAGAAAGTGGTTTAGAATCAAGTGATCACTAAGAAATGTACTCAGGAGCATAAAAAAGAAACTGAGATACCCAGGACGGAAGGAAGGAATAGAGCAGAGCCCTGAGTCACATTGGAGCACAGTATTAATAATTATCCATTAGAATGGCTAAGTATCATGATTTGGGTTGATTTTTCAAGTACATATTCTCTTACATGTTTAGGGTGCCATAGTATGAACTGAAAGAAGTAATTACATTATGGAGCCTAAATGGGACTCCAGCTATATTTCATCTTGCAATGACAGATTGATGAAATTAGAGCTTAGCAAGTTATTTATCAACTTATTTACATACATTACAATATAAGTACAGAAAATCAAGCCATACCAATGGGTGATGACTTCCTGAGTAGGTAGTCTGGCTTTGTATTGAAAAGAGAGATTGGTTGGCCAAATTAAGGTTGAAGTGAGAATTATTCCTGTTAACATTCTGTCATTACTTTCTGTCATGGAACAGAACTTTAGATAGGCCCTAAACCTGGGTCTACTGAAGGCATGGCGCCTGGGAAAATTGACTTCCAATTCTGTAGTCTAACTGCAAAGATCTTAAGAATATGCTGGCTAACAGCGAATAGGAAGGGACTAGAGGGTATCTAAAAATTCACTCATAACCAAAAAACGGGAAAATGTTGAAGGGAGGTACTCAAAGGCCTGACAAATCCTTTCCTCAACCAGATGATCTCATTGGCAGCCATGGAACAATATGAAAAGTTGAAAGCCAAGAATGCCTATCAAACTGCACAAGTGCTGCTGGCTGGCCATTTGGCTCTGTGTAGCCCTGTCTAGAGTTGTAGGTAGAAGTTTTTTAACTACATTATAGAAACGCATGTCTTTTACTGACGTCTGGTGGTGTCTTTCCATAGTGACTATCACCCTTGTGCAATCACACAAAATCATTAGGGCCAAAAGGTACACTATTAATTTATGAAGATAATAAATGATAGTGGTGAAAAAAAAAATCAAATTAATCTGATTACTTAGACAAGGACGGCAAATAGGAGTTACTATATGACCTAATGTCATGTGTTTGGTAATAGGTATCTAGAATTTTATGTTTAAAAGCTTTTTGAGGTAGCATCTTGCCTCAGAGGGAAGGGTACTAGAATCAGTTATTGAACTCTGCCAAGGCCATAGCGAATAGGAGAATAGACAGTAGTCATAAGCAACCCAGATATTTGCCATACCTGCTGTTGAGGAAGGCATTATCATTTTCATAACAAGTAGAAAACTGGAGACCTCAACCTTCTCTTGTAAGCTTAAATCACTGATACAAAATAGTACATCTTTCACATGTTTTTGAAATGAAAATAATCCGTCCATTGTAGTTTTTTGTTGAGTTCTCAAGGATCTATGATTATTAAAAAATCAGTTGTAAAATTAAGAAGCATGTGATGAACTAGAGGTGCAGAAAAAACATCGTAAGACAGAATACCTAAAATTGTGTCACAAAAGAAAAATTTTACAATATGGCTGTACTAGTGGTAAAGTAAGGGAAAGAATTAGATTTGAGGAACAAAAAGAAAGTATGAGTAAGACGGGTATGTTGGAGTTGGTGAGGGAAGAGACAAAGTGTAGATCCTGAGCAGAGCGGGAGATCAGATTACAGACACCAGCATAAATCTAGGACAACTGAAAGAAAACATCAACCGTGTCACCTGGGGAGGTGGAGGGTGGGGGTGTTAGTGGTGAGGGATCCCAAAGAAGACTTGCTTATTTAAAAAGTGATTCTGGGTAGAGCACAAAAAAAGAAAAGGAAAGTTTTTCATAAGACTTTCTAATCACAATGTCACACTCATTTAGGTTTGGGGCTGAATTTATAATACCTGTTCAGTGTCAAGTAATCCTAGCTGAAAATTTTATTTAAAGTGATCCTGGTCTGTGGGGTTGCCAAGGCACACAGCAAAATAAAATCCAAATCTTCTGATTGGGCAGTTCTCAAAGAATCCTCAGAAATAAAGTTCCAAGGAACATGAGCTTACAATGAAAAGTTATGAATGCTGTGAGATAAACTACCATGAGCCAGTCACCAGAAAGAAGGAAATCACAAAATTGAATCTTCAAGGACTATAGATATTGGAATTATCAGATAAAAATATGTGTGCTTAATTTATTTAAAGAAAATGTAAAAGGAGTAAAAAATATAATGGAGTGACAAAGACTATCAAAATTAACCAGGTAGATTTGAAAAAAGAACCAAATAGAATTTCAATAAATGAAAAAGATGATAATTAAAAATTAAGCTTTGGGGCCAGCCTGGTGACATAGTGGTTAAGTTTGCATGTGCCGCTTTGGCAGCCTGAGATTCACTGTTCAGATCCCGGGTGTGGACCTACACGCTGCTTATCAAGCCATGCTGTGGCACTGTTCCACATACAAATTGGAGGAAGATTGGCACAGATGTTAGCTCAGGGACAATCTTCCTCACCAAAAAATAAATAAATAAATAAGATTCAATGGACAGGATAAACAGCAGATTGGTAACAGAATAAGAAGTAATTAGTGAATTATAAGAGAAAAAAATCTGTACAATGTACTCACAGACACATATGAAATAAAGATCAAGAGAAATAATGGTTAGAGTAAAAAGATTCAAAATATCTGGAATTTTAGAAAGAGTAGAGTGGTAGAGAATAAACTACTGAGGATTTTTCAGAATTAATAATACTCAAGTTTAGGAAGCCCAACAAATCTGAGCAGGATAAATGTAATGAAACCAAGACCTAGAAATGTTGTTATGAAACTAAAGAATACTAGATACAAAGAGATGCTCTTAAGAGCAAACTTAGTGAAATGACTTTATCTACAAATGAAAGCCAATTTGACTGACAGCTCTCCTCTCAACAGCAACAATAAAAGCCAGAAGAGAGTGAGCACTATCTTCAAAGTGTTGATAAGGATCAGTGCCAACCTAGAATGTTTTATTCACTTGAAATCTTGAAAAAATGAAGATGAAACTTCAGACAAAAACTTAGATCATTCACTAACAACAAAGCTTTATTATTAGAAACTTTTATATTAGAAATGCAAAAGGAGACGTGACAACAGGGGCAGCAGAGATTAAGGAGATAATATAATAAAAACTTTTTGCCAATGATTTTGAAAAATTAGTTGAAATGGAAAGTTTGTGAAAAAAATTCTTAAAAATTGACTCAAGGGCCGGCCCTGTGGCATAGTGGTTAAGTTTGGCATGCTCCACTTCGGCAGCCCAGATTCGGTTCCTGGGCATGGCCCTATGCCACTCATCAGCCACCATGCTGTGGCAGTGACCCACATACAAAATAGAGGAAGATTGGCACAAATGTTAGCTCAGGGCAAATCTTCCTCAGCAAAAAAAAAAAAAAAAAATTGACTCAGGAAGAGAAAGAAAATTTGAATTATCTTATAATCATTAAACATATTAAATCAGTTGTTTTAAAATTTTCCCCCAAAATATTAAGCCCATATGATTTTATGGATGGGTATTCTTAAACATTTAATAAACAGGTAAACCCAATCTTAAATAAATTTCAGAAGATAGAAAAATAATATAATCTTGACATTAAAACCCAACAAAGACATCTTGAGAAGCATGGGAAAAGAAGTGACAAGCTATCTCACCATAAACATAGATGCAAAAATTCTAAACAAAAAATGTAAATAAAATGAGTCCAGCAATGATAAATAGCAACAATACATCCTAAGCAAATCGGATTTATCACAGCAAAGAAAGGTTCAACATTAGAAAGTCTATTAATAAAATCTACCATATTAACTGATTAAATGAGAAAATATGATCATCTCAATAGATTCAGGAATTCCACAGCAATACACAATAAATGTTTTCCAGAGCTCATGGCAAAAATACAAATAAAAGGAGTCTTCTACTTTTTGATTAAGGCTATGTCTCCGCCCCTACCCCCACAACAAAATAGCCAATGTAATAATCAATTGAGACACTTAAAATATTTCCTCTAAAAATCAGGATCAATATAAATAAACCCATTGTTGCCAATTCTATTTAGCAATACACTAGCAGCCCTCACCAGGGCTGTAAGAAGAGAAAAAGAAATAAATATTGTAAGGAGTGGTATGAAAGTAAAGAAATTGTCATTATTTTCAAATGACATAATTGCCTACATAGAAAGCCCACAAGAATCTACAGAGAAATTACTGATATTTAGAAATGACTTTAGCAAAATTGACAATTACAAGGAAAATATCCAAAGTCAACTGCATTTCTGTACATGAGCAACAAGTTGTAAATAAATGTAATTTTAAAAAAATCTCTATATAACAGCAAACAAAATGTTCCTAGCAAAAAAATGTGCTTGAACTTTAGGAAAAAAGTTTTGTCCTTATTAAAAGACATTAAAAAATATCTAAATAAGTGGAATGCCATGAAATATTTATGCATAGAAAGTTTTAATATCATACAAATATCAGTTAACCCATAATTGATATATAGATCCAGTGAAATTCCAGTGAAAATACTGAGTCTCAACAAGATATTTTTTCTTTTTTTTTTTTATTTTGATTTTGCTTGTTTGTTTTTTTTGTGAAATCAACAAGGTGATTTTAAAATTTGTATGAAATAACAGAATTGCAAAAATAGCTGACAATCCTGACCAAGATAAACCAAATAAGAAAATTTGTGCTACCACATATCAGTATTCATACTAAACTTATAGTAGTAAATAAAGTGCTGTAGACAAATGACTCAATTAAAAAAATGGACCAATGGAACAGGGTGGAGGGCCAGGAACCATACATATACATATGTGAAAACCTGATATATGACAGAGCTTGCATTGTACACTAATGCAGAAAGGGTGAACCATTTAACAAAATGATGCTGGAAGTATTGAGCATCCATATTTAAAAATATATATATTTGGACCGCTACTTCACATTGCAGATGGAAATCAATTTAAAGAGAATTAAGCACTTACAGTTTTTTTTTTTTTAAGAAAGAAATATAGGTGAATATCTTACTGACTTCGGTGTAGTGAAGGTTATCTTTTTTTTTTTTTCCAGGAGCACTTTTTTATTTTTATTTTTATTTTTTTGTGAGGAAGATCAGCCCTGAGCTAACATCTATTGCCAATCCTCCTCCTTTTTTTTTTTTTTTTCCCCCAAAGCCCCAGTAGATAGTTGTATGTCATAGTTGCACATCCTTCTAGTTGCTGTATGTGGGATGCAGCCTCAGCATTGCCGGAGAAGCGGTGCGTCGGTGCGCGCCCGGGATCCGAACCCGGGCCGCCAGTAGCGGAGCGCACGCACTTAACCGCTAAGCCACGGGGCCGGCCCCTGAAGGTTTTCTTAAACGTGATACTAAAAATGTAATTTATATTTGACTTCATTAAATTCAAAACGCTTATTTATTAAAAGACAATGAGATGAGAACAAAAAGATGAATGACCACTGAATTGATAAATGCCAATGGGAGCATCATTTGATGGAATGACCAGACCCAGAAACCACCTGAGCAAGGGAAACAAGGGTCATTCATCAAAAAGATAGAGAAGGAAATTAGATCACTCAGGATACTTAGCTGAGAACTTGCATTATTTTCTAGTGATAGAAGAGGATGGAAGCTTCCAGGAATGCTGCAAAAGTGTCTCATTAGTGGGTACAATTGCAGATAAAAAGACTTAGTGAACAATACATCAGATATTCTGGAAGCCCAGCTGTGTCTTTCCAAGCCAATCCTACATACTTGAGACCAGAGCACTTCTAGAGGACCACCTCCCTCAAGGAAGTACAAGTTTCATTCTTCCTATAATAGAGCATACAGTATGACTCAGACAACTGTGGAGTGTTTCACACTCAGACTGAACACAGTCCTCTGTTACCACTCTTAGCTCCCCTAAGCTAACATAGCCCTGGTCAAACTATTTTCCTGAATTTAGAATTGCCAGACAAAAACAGAGACTAGTTACTCAGACATCTCTGGAAGGCAGAGATGTACAATTGGTGTACAATGCAAGCTCTGTCACAGGTTTATAGGCCTGCTGTGGGCCCATCCTGCACAAGTCTGGAAAAGACATTTGCAACACAAAAATACTGACTAACAATTAGTATCAAGAATATATAAGGAACTCCTACAAATAAATAATAAAAATACAAACAACTCAATATAAAAAAATGGCAATGGATATAAATAGGTCAAAGGAGATGAAATGTGAGTCAGCCAGAAACATGTCGAGACTCAACTTAATTAGTAATCAGGATAGTTCCAGTTAAAAACAAAGAGATAGGGGCCAGTCCCGTGACTTAGTGGTTAAGTTCGTATGTTCTGCTTTGGTGGCCCAGGGTTTGCGGGTTTGGATCCTGGATGTGGACCTCAGCATCATCTATCAAGCCACTCTGAAGTGGCGGCCCACACAGAAGAGCTACCACTCTACAACTATGATACACAACTATGTACTGGGGCTTTGGGGAGAAAAAAAAAGAGGAAGATTGTCAACAGATGTTAGCGCAGGGCCAATCTTCCTCAAAAAGAACTCCCCAAAAAACAAACAAAAAAAAACCAAAGATAGAATTTCATACCCACCATATTGGCAAAAATGAGCAAAGAACACACTTGGCTATTGTACTTATTAAGACTGTCCTTAAAAGATATCTATAATGATGCGAAGTAAACAATTTTTTTTAGAATAGAAGGAATTCATTCAGTTTATTACCTGAGGTAATTTTGATCTGTTAACAGTGGCTGAAATTTGTGGGTAAAATTTGACATTATTCTAGTAAACAAGCAAGAAAAGCATTAGCCATTCCAGTTGAGTAGGCATGGCTTGATTTTTTTGGCTGACTTGCTCCTCAAAATTTACCTTTCCATTTTTTCACTTAGCAAGGGAATATAATTTTCATTTCTAAATTAGAGATTGTTAGCTTCACATTTAAAAATATGTAATGTGAATATGTATGCCAAAATATAGTTTTCTAATGTTTCCCGAAGAGTAGCAGAAGTCATGAATGTTGTTGGTAGTACACACAGTGATTTTAGATGATACACAAATAACTTTTTAAAGAAAAATATTACTACTATAACATATATATTAGAAAACATAATCAATGCATGAGTATTATTAAAATGATCTAAATAAAAATAAGTGAGTTGTTTGGGAGTAAATTTTTAAGCTAATATTGAAATGAGCATAACTTGGGACACACTCATCAATTATAGAAAGACTCACCATGGAGTGAGGTGGTGGATACAGTAGAAAGACAGAGAAGCGCAGTTAACTTCCAAAACATTCCAGCTTTCTCTAGCTATTGGTTTGTTTACCTATAACTTGGTGGAGGAAATGTAAGCTCCTGCATTGGGGCATTTTTGTCATGCAGCTATGCTTGATGTCTGAACTTTAGAAAATTTACTTACCATATTTACTTACCATATTTACTGACCATATTTTTACTTACCATAAGGAAACCTGGACCCCTGGGTACATATTAATATGTAGAAATTTAATTTTAAAGGTATTTAAGAGTAGAGATTGCATAACCTTTTTACATTTTCTGAAAAACATTATATATCCCAGTGACTCCTTTATGAGAATCCTGAGGAAAGATTTCTTTTAGGTCAGTAGATGAGTTTTGAAAATTTATTTATAGATACGATTATCATATCTAAGCACATTTTCCGCTTTTTAATTGAGAGCTAGAAATTTAATCATATTAACTATTATTAATAAATAAATATTAAATTTTTAGCTCTTTTGAGCTTCATTTTATTATTTTTTACCCTTTGCTTAAATTCTTTTTCTTATTTTTAAAAATCTTCCTAATATATATTTTTGTAAGCACCTTAAATGCTTTTTGGAATAAAAATGATATCTAACATGTATTGAGTGCTTATCATAAGCCAGGTATTTGTCTAAATATTTTCCACATATTCATTAAGTTAATCCTCTTAACAACCCTGAGGTCTAGGCAATACTGTCATCAATATTTTCCAAGGTTAAGTAACATGCCCAAGTTCACAAAACGACTTATTGGCAAGGTCACGACTCAAACCCAAGGCTTGTTCAGCTTTAGAATTTTTTTTGTGTGTGAGGAAGATCAGCCCTGAGCTAACATCCAATGCCAATCCTCTTCTTTTTTTTTTTGCTGAGGAAGATTGGCCCTGAGCTAACATCTGTGCCCATCTTCCTCTACTTTTTATATGGGACACCACCACAGCATGGCTTGACAAGCAGTGCGTGGTGCATGACCAGATCCAACCCTGTGGACCCCGGGCTGCCGAAGTGGAGCAGCGCACTTAACTGCTGCACCACCAGGGTGGTCCCCAGCTTCAGAATTTGATCTGTAATCTCTACATTATAAGGTCTCTGCATCACAGTATAAAAGAATATATCCATAATATCATGTTGTAATTAAAAATACAAATATTGTCAGTTTGTATTCATTAGAAAACTGTTACTTGGTCATTTATGAAAAATTACTAAAAAATTAGGAAAATATAGAAGAAAATTGAAGAAATAAGGAAATAGATCATTCCTAGATTCATTATGCAAGGAAAATCATCTTTTACACATTCATTGATCTATTTCAATCCATTCCTTTTTCTATGTAAATTTCAGTTTATAAAACAATAAATCCATTCTATAATAATCCTCACTTCTAGGAAATTCTTTTGTAAAACTTCATTCCTTCTTGTTGAAATTATAGACCATTTTATCAAGTGTGGATCCTTTAAGAGAGAAGAAAACTAACCCTGAATGGTCTACTATCAATAAAGTACTTTTACCTACCAATCATCCCATTAAATTTTCTCAGAAAAAGGACTTAAAAAAGTGAAAATGAATGAGTATTGCTTTATATTCTTTAGGGCCATTAGAAAACCATCTAATTCTTCTCTTCTGAATATCTGCTTGTTCTCCTGCCTGCTATCCCCAGCCCTTCAATCATTTTCCTTTAAGACCTCTCAAAGTTCATTCTACTCCTTTCAAGTCTAGAATGGTACATACTAATCCGTATTATAACTCATCAATACTGAGTTTAATGAAAAGATAACTTTTTAAGTGCTTGCACTTTATGTGTTCTATCCCATCAGGATGGCTATTAAAAATAATTATGACTGTAATTGAAGTCATGAGCCACCATGATCCTTGAGATAATGTCTATTTTCCAATCTATACTCAGTCATTTACATCATCTTGTAATTGCAAAACCTGAAATAACTTCTTCAAAGCATCCTGAACCTCAGTCTGATAGTTTCCCATCACTTACTTCCTCAAGAATATATCAAATTTCAAGATAATACAATCCCTTTCTTACTCACTCTCCTTTCCTGGATTATTGCAACCAGAAAGCTTTAATGTTGAACATTTCTATTACGATACAATACGGCCTGCCTGTAAAAATGTCAGAAGTTCTAGAGGCAGAGTGAATTCAATATCAAGGAACTAGCAGATTAAATGCGTACATTTCCAAAATATCACTAAAATGACAGTGAAGAGATTTTTTTCTTAAAAGACATAAATCCGTAGGTCAAAAATAATAGAAAAGATAATAGCAACAAAATTTTAGAAGCTGAAAAGGAAATTGATGAATGTGGACTGACTTAATGGATCTGAGAGACCTAAATCCTAACCAGCAGTGGAAAAAGCTAAGCAGCCTCGCAATTTCCACTGTAGAACCTTCCAAAAGCTCAAGAATAGATGCCTCTGAAAGTGACAATGAGGCTAAAGCTAAAAATGGAAAGATAATTTGCAAGTATTTTAACAAGAAGCTAGATTCACAGATTTCCTCCCTTAATATGTGCAACCACAACTGCCCTTCCCAAACTATCAAGTTCCCAGGGAAGCAGGTATTAGTGGGATCAATATCTGTGTGGGAAAAAAAAAGAACGCAAGACTGAGCAGAAGACTATGGCATCTGATAGTCAAAAAGGCCTCCCAGCTGGGGTGACCTTTCAGAATTGTCCTGAGTTGGGTGAGAGGCCTGGACACTCAGACTGACCAATCATTGTAGTCAAACTGTCCCCACAAATAGTGTGTGATCATAGGCAAGGTGACCCTCTTCAACTAGGGGCACTCCCAACAGCTGGGGAAATAGGTCCTTTGGTTGTGAAGGGGCATATGAAGGGCACAGCATACTGTCAAATATACCTCCCCACCCTTGTGAAAAACTTGAGACATAGCCTTTTGAGAGGGTGAAATAGAGGTCTCTGGATTGAAGGAAACCAGGCACATTTGGGGATATAGGTGCAATACTAAAATAGGAGGAAATAAACATGTTTACATCCCAAGTACTGAGACCCCAGTCCTCTTCCTCAGCTTGGGTCCTAGAAGGCTAGCGGCCAAGCCTATACTCTCTTGATAAGGCTTTGAAAGAATCTTTTCAAAATAATCTGGACAGCACAGGAGGAAAGTTCTGAATATGTTGATATCAGGGCTTGCTCATGGAAATAGCCCGTCCATATCACCCTACAACAAAGAGCAAATGTGACACATCCTACTCATGTGCTTAAACCTTCTATTCAGATTCATCATGTTTCACTCTTAAATATGAGCAGATATCAAAAACTGCAGATTTCTACTGAAAGCTTCTAATGCAAAAGATATAAACCAATATAAACAAAGAGAAAAAAACCATGTTGAGTAAAAAGAAGCTCTTTAGGAATAATAAAGCTTAATATTTAATATCTCTAGAGAGATAAGAATAGATATTAAATCCATCAAATAAATATAGGATGCTGTGGAAAAAAGAAAAGATGCATTCAAGCTGCAAAAAAAAAAAACTTTAGAAATTGAAAAATGGTGGGTTTTTTAAAATGTATGTAGAAAAATTGGAAGACTAAATTGAAGAATCTTCTAGAAATTAGAGCAAACTGATAAAGATGTGAAAAATAGAAAAAAATAATAAGAAAATTAGAGGACCATCTAGGACTATACTGTCCTAGAATTTTCTGTGTTGATGAAAGTGTTCTGTATTTGCGCTAATACAGTATTCACTAGCTACATATGGCTCTCAAAGACTTGAAATGTGGCTAGTGGGACTGAGGTACTGAATTTTTAAAATCTATTCAATTTCAATTAATTTCAATGCAAATGTGATAAGCTACATGTGTCTAAGCAGCTGTCATATTGAACAGCACAGATCTAGGAGATTAAGCCACTGGATTAAAAAGAGTACCAAAAAAAAAAAAAAGACGACGACGACGAAGGAGGGGGCGAAAATGAAATTGGTTGGAGGGAAGGAATTATCAATCAGCTAATGCAAGTTCCTAGAACTGAAGGACATGAGTTTCCACACTGAAATTTCATGACATTGCAAACAAAAGGATGGTTCTTTTGGTTTCCAGAAAGGAAAAAAAGAAGTAACATACCAGGGATCAGAAACCAGAATGACTGTGGACTTCTCAAGAGCAATACTGGAAGCTAGAAAACAATAGAGCAATGCCTTCAAAATTGGAACCCTTGTACGCTGTTGATGGAGATGCAAAATAGTGCAGCCTCTTTGGAAAATAGCATGGAGGTTCCTCAAAAGATTAAAAATAAAACCACCATATGATCTAGCATTTCCACTTCTGGGTATTTATCCAAAAGAATTGAAATCAAGTTCTCAAAGAGATATTAGCACTCCTATGTTCACTGCCGCACTATTCATCATATCCAAGATGTAGAAACAACTTAAATGTCCATCCATGGATGAATGGATAAAAAAATGTGGTACATACATACAATGGAATATTACTCAGCCTTTAAAAAGAAAGAAATCCTGCAATATGCAACCACATGGATGAACTTAAGGACATTATGCTAAGTAAAATAAGGTAGTCACAGAAGGACAAATACTGTATGATTTTGCCCATATGAGGTATCTAAAATAGGTGAACTCAGCGAAGCAAAGAATAGAATGGTGGTTGCCAGGGGCTAGGAGGAGAAGGAAATGGAAAGTTGCTAATCAATGGGCACAAAATTTGAGTTATGCAAGATGAATAACTTCTAGAGATCTGCTGTACAGTATTGTGCCTGTAGATAATAATACAATATTGTCTACTTAAAAATCTCATGTTAAGTGCTCTTATGGCGATAAAATTTTAAAAAAACTCAGTGAGTATGACTTCCAACCTAGAATCTATACCCAGCCAATTACCAATAAATTCAAGGGTAAAAACAAAACGTATTTTCAGACATGAAAGGTCTCTAAAAATTTACTTCCCTTCCATGCACCTTTTCTCAGGAATCTACTAGAAGCTGTGGTGCACCAAAATGAGGCAGTAAATAAAAAAAATAAAAAATAAAAAAATGAAGACACAAGATTTGGGAAATGAAGATATAATTTGTATATATAATAAAGTATATATTATCTTCAGGATGGTGATCAAGAGACCGCTCAGGAAGACAGCTGTGCACTAGGTTCAGCAAACCATCCTGCCCAGATGAGAGCAGGCAGAAGGCTCTGGGAGAAGTTTTCAAGATTAGTGGATATTCCACTTGATGCATCAAAGCTTACTGAGGGAAATTTCACATAATTGGTGAAGAGTTTGGATTTTTATTAGTGACAAATATATAGAAATCAAAGCAAAAAAAATCAGACAGTTATTAACCCCAAAGAAAATAAAAATTTGTGCAGAAAATAAAATATATTTATTGTACAACAAATGGCTCAACTGTCACAATATTGTGGACACTGAATATTGATCTAATCAAAGGAACAATATAACCATGCTGGAAGGGAGGGGAGATGGACAGAGGATGTGTGTGGCTGGGGAATGGAATATAAAAGTGAACTAAATTCTCACCTTTTATATTGAAAATCAAGTCAATGGTGCCTAGAACTGGAAAGTCAAGCAAGTGGCAATATAAATATGTTATTTGTAAGGAAGTGCTTACTTCAAAAAAATAGCCCAAAGACTTGAAAAGTTTTATTTCTGATGCAGAAAAAAATGGGATGAGACGATCTGGAAACTTCTGGTTTTCTAAGAACTTTTGGACTATTTACAACCACATGCATGTATAACTTTGATTTATTTTTTAAAGAAGAATATGCACGTCTGATTAACTGCACCAGATGCATTCAGAAATTATTAATCGACCTTCAGTCAGCACTCACTCAAACCTGCCCTAATTTATTAGTAATAAAAAAATTTCTAAAAATCTTAGGAAAAGCATAAAACAAAACAAAGTAAAACAACACTTCCCTTTCTGTCAGGTACTTTATTTGAAGAGATGGCTCTTCCCGTTAGGAAAAACAACATATTACTCATAGGGAAGAATACGATTCAAAAGTAGTCCTTGTATGAAGAAGACTAAAGAGGGAAAAGCTTCAGTTGTCTTAATAGAACAGGAGTTCTCTGCAAGAAAAGAATCAAGGTCTAACTCTACTGTGCCCAGGAGGCATAGGGTGGGTGATTTCAGCCTTCTCCATGGTCCTACATCTAGTGAGTGTCTATGGTTCAGCCCAGGTCTGACTCCAAAGCCAAAAGGGACCACTTCATTCTAAAAATCCAACAAAATCAGATCTGGCACAGACCCATATTAGTTAGTGGAGAGAGCACTAGAGGAGGAGCCTGGGAGCCAGAATTGTTGCCCCAACTTCCTTACCAATAAAGTGAAGCAATATGCAGGATGTGACTACGTGGCTCATTAGACTCATTTTGTCCATCAGGAGATGTGATATCATTTTGAGAATTAAATATTATAGATCATCTGTGTCCTTCAATTATCAGCAAAACGTCCATTTTTCGGGTGTTTCCTGGATCCACCAAAAAAAAAATTTCTTCTATACTATTAGAAGGCCTATCCTATAAAGCTTATAGATTTCCTAAGTCATAAAACAGGGAATTTCCCCTCAATTTTTTTCAAATGACAATTAGAATTTATATGGCCTTATACTAACAGACCTCAAACTAATCTGTGCATATCAGCTTTAAATGGACATCTTCTCTCCCACCTGACCTAAGCCCTGAGTGGTCCCATTGCCTGATTGGAGTCTAATCTTTGGAGAGAAGGATATTTCCAGGTCTGTCAATTCAACAAAATAAAACTTTTGCTGATTTCATCATAATGTTTATATTTGAGTGAAATCTAGAATTTCAGATTAAATTCAATTCCACTGCGACAGAAGTATTCAAATGCTCAAAGAATCCAAATATTCCCAAAAATTCCAATGAGCCCTGCTATAACAAAACACCATAGACTGAATGGCTTAAACAATAGACATTTATTTCTCACAGTTGTGGAGGCTGGAAAATCTGAGCTCAAGGTGCCAGCATGATCTAGTTCTGGTGAGGGCCCTCATCCTGGCTTGCACATGGCTGCTTCTTACTGGGAGTTCAAACTGGGGGGGTGGGGAGATGGGAGAGCTCTGGTCTCTTTCTCTTCTGTAAAGGCACTAATCCCATCATGGGGCCTTCACCCTCATGATCTCATCTAAACCTAATTACCTCCCAAAGGCCCCACCTCCTAATGCCATCACATTAGGAATTAGGGCTTCAACATATGGATTTAGAAGGGGCACAAACATTCAGTCCATAACAAGCTCACACAGAAAGAGATCCTCAGAGTGTTGTAGCCTTTGTTTCTACAAGAAGTTCAAGATTTTGATCATCTTGGATTTTCAGCCTCACTTGCCATATAATTTTTCTGCATGACAACAAGTCATGAAGCTTTCTATTTCCATTTCAAAAGGGAATTGTGGTCCTACACCGGCCTTTGGGTGATCCTGTATCTCATCTCAAGGAAATTTTGCAAGGGCAAGTTATCAGCAAACCTCAAAGTACTTTGCTAACTGCTAAAATCATACATAATCTCTTCCAACTTTGGGTAGAAATTAGTCACACTATTTCCAAAGAAGGGGGTTTACTTCTAAGCGTTTTGTTGAGAAAAGCATAAATGATCACCTTTACTTTTAGTTCTTTGATAACTGAGACAGAAAAGTACTTTCAGAAGAAATGACACTACGTACCTGACAAATTTGTATCACCTCTTCATATGAAAAATATGAGAGTCTTTAATTTCATAAATAGGCAATAAAAGACATCTTATTCTTCCAAGGACCAGTTATAGCTGATAAAAACAAAACCAAGTCAAACAACAAAAAGAAAGAAAATAACTTTAAGTATCTCTCTATAGAGTGACAGCACTATTGAATCTGTTTTATAGAGAAGAAAAATGGGAAATTCAAGTTATTGATTTGCTGGTTCTCAGTGATCTTTCCTACTGCCTCCCAAATACAAGATTTGGGAGAAAATAATTATTTAAAATGATAATATATTTTTTGCGCTATTGAATTATCATGGACACTGTGCTACGACACCAGATTTCTGCTTCAGAACTGAATGATTTCCAGCATCTGGAAGTGTTACTGGTTGACAGTCGTGAGCTGTTAGCTCCCTACAGGGATTATCTGAGCTGAAAAGGACCTATCCAATGTGACGTCCCTTCCCAGGCAGCCTTCATCCAATGACTGGTCATTGGTCAGAGGAGAGTGGATATAAAGGCCTAGTCCTCTCCTCTAACTTGGGATAATTCTGAAGGATACTCCCAGCTCCAGAACTCCCAAGAAATTCACTGAGACTTTGTTGAGACTGTAGCACAGCCTACTTTTCCTCTGCCTAATCCTGCTGCAATGCTGCTGTGTTCCCTTCCCCAACAGAGGTTGACCCTGAGGGCATTCCATAATGATGTGCCTGCATGCAATGCTTTAGTTGGCTTCCTGGGGAACTCAATCCAATTTTTCTCTCTCTCTCTTTCTCTCTCTCTCTTTCTCACACACAAACATACACAGAGCAAATTTGCCTTCTGTTACAATGAAAACCAAGGACTAAATTAAATTAAATCAGTTTTCAAGGGAATCAGGCAGACTGCCTTAATGTAAATGCCAGTGATGCTAACGAGCAAAAATTAGTAATATGAGTGACAGTGTCAAAACTGGAAATAACACCAAATCACAACTCTCTAGGGTTCAAATGGAATCTGAATGTGACCATAAGATTAAAACTTGATACGAGCCAAATGCTTATTTTCTAATATCTCTTTTAGGTTTGGCATGCTTAGTTGTCTTTTGATTCTTACGTAACCTGAGCTCAGTGGTTTCCAAACCTTTTCAATCTGCTAGTGTTCTGTTTTCTTTCTCAGAGGGCCCAATCGCAAGTACTGCTGTTGTATAAGAGACTCCGGGGTTTCCCTGTAGCTAAGAGAGGGATGCTCACTCAAAGTGCTAGTGAGCTTCCATTTTTATGTAAATTACTGAAGGAAAGAGAAGAGCTGCCTGAAGGGAATATCAAACTTGACTGTTAGTGGAAAAATTATTTGGAGGTTTAATGGTGTTTTATAAAGTCAGAAAGCACAACTTACGTGTACTGTTTAAAAGCTTAAGATTTAGCCCAACTGCTACCCCTAGATTCATTGTTGCGCCTCTTGGTGCAGCCAAGAGTCATCAAACATCTAGACATAAGGGTGAGAAAGAAAAATTCTTGCCTTTGCATAAACCACTGTCTATTGGGGAATGACACAGCCAAGTAACTAAAATACGTTATTCTACATGGTAAAACAGAGCTGTGGAAAAAGTGTTTTGAGAGAGTGATGGGATTATTTCTGAGTAGGAATAGAAGAGGATGGGGAAGTGAGGGGAAGGTTTCTCAAAGGAGATGACAATTTCAGAAGAAAAATATTTGGATAGAGTTACAGTAGAAAATAAACCAAAAATCAAATACCTGTGACAAGCCCCTATTGGAACATAATAGTTGAACCAGAAACCATATGAAAATCTGGCATTTACAGCCACAATAGAGGTGGAACACAGCAATTTGCTTTGGCATTTGGGCTCACTTTGTTGGTGGATCAAATTAAGTGTCTCCCCTCACCCACTGTCTCCGTATTCTCTTGGAGCTTGCTTATTGCTCTAAGTAGCTTTTTGGATACTCCACGTGCAACAACCTCCTAGGAAGAAAGTGTGGGGACTCTTTACCCCAAAAATGTTAAAATATGTGTGAGACAGACTTATGTCTTTGTTTTCTAGATCCTAGTACAGTGCCCGCCACATTGTGGGCATGTCTTTGAAAAAAACATATTTTGGAATGCATGGATATATGAATGATCAGCATACTGATGATCAAGGCATATGAGAGAATTTTCTTTGTATTTTTTTACCCAAGTAAAATTCCAGTGTTATTCTACATAAATGACTATTATAAAACTTTACAATTTTACCACTTTGATTTATTAGAAGATTTTGACTACTTGTTAAAGAATAATGTCTTCTTTAACATAAAGCAACTCACAAAAATAATTATCCAAGTAGGTGCAGAATTCTTATCTTCTAGAAAATATTGCTGAATCTTATCCAGGGTTGGATGTAAAATATCATGGAATGTCAATATAAAGAATGAGATTTTCTTTTTGTGTTATTTATGGATTTTCATAACTTAGGAATCATAACAGCATTGCTTTTATGAAGTCTCCAAGGAGAGACTATAAGGAAGAAGTTAGCAGGTCTGGAGAAGACGAGAGCCATCAGGAGGGTAACAGCCTTTTCAAATGAGAATAATAACCCTTAGATCAACACATCCGTATTGACAAGATAGATTGCTGTTCTTGAGTTCAAAGGGATCAGTTGTTACAATCTGTTTCTTAATACAGTAACTTTATGAATATGTCATATAAATCATATGATGATGCCTTCATATAAAATTTTTTGGTGAATAGAGTAGATATATAAATAAAATAAAATAAAGAGGAGATATATAATTAAATATGCAAGAAGAGATATATAATTGTTTCACAATAAAGACCTATAAATCCAAAGTGAAAAAAAATTTTTTTTTCCAATTACATTTTAGGAGGAATACAACCTGGCAGATTTACCCATACCCAACATTTTTTTTTTAAATCCTGGCAGATAAAATCTTGTTACAATTTCCCTCTTCACTCCAGTGAAATTGGTTGGTCTACTGCGACTGGTGCTCTTTCACACAATGCCACATTGGCCTGGTGCCATCTTCTCACCCATCTACCTATCACAACTACCCATTCTTCAAGGTTCAGTGCTGGCCCACAATTCACTCTGCCCTTAATCCCTTTATAAGTGTTCTCTCCCTCCTCGGATATTTTCTAATACTGCTCATCTTTGCCTCTCATGTCCAATAATCATCATCTTCATCATGACAGTTAACATTGATTGAGTGGTTACCATGTGCCAGGGACTCTTCTAAGCACTTTATGGGTTTTATCTCATTTAATTATCACAAAATGACTTTGAGTAGGTGTTACTACCATCTCTATTTTTAGAAATTAATACATTAAAACCCAATCAGGGTTGAGTAACTTGCCTAAGCTCACACAGCTAGAAAATGGTGGAGTGAGGATTTGAAGCTATACAGTCTGGTTCCAGAGCCAAAACTATTAACCAGTCTGCAATTTTGCCTTTCATTTGAACTTTTTTGCATATTAGATATATTTTTAATCATTTTTACTGTGTTTATGTCTTGGACATTTTTTGCCTCTTGGCCATCTTGTATTCATGTGCCCCTATAACATTTTTGGGAGGAGGACGTCCACTATTTCTCCACTCTCAGGCCATAGCTCTGGTGGAGCTTGCTCCATCCCTCAAAGACTCCAAGGGTGATGTCTGACTCCAGCTTGGCCAACTAGAGATGTACACTCCTCTGACACAGAAATTGGTTCAGGGTTAGACACACTACCCCACCAGAGCTAAGGAGACATTATGAGATGCAGGCATATGTACTTTCTGGCTAGATTTGTAACTGAGATGATGCAAATTCTTAGAGCCTTTCTGAGCATTGAGTTAACCCAGAGCCTGGACCAAAATTCCTTTTTACCCCTCTTTAGCCAATTTGAGTGAGATTTTCTGTCAATTGCTGCAAAAAGTATCCTAATTAGTAATAGGGTAGACATAGTCTTCCAGATTAAATGGTGAATTTTTAGAGGTAAAGACTGACTTTCTCAAACTCTTCTGCAGTGTTATGCACTTAGATATTGTATAATATTTATTGAACCCATTTTGAAAACCAGTTGAATCAATGCGCTAAACCAAAATTTATGCTACGTGTACTGCAAATTACATACAGACTTAGGTTTAACTTTGCTGTGAGTTAAACTTTTATCTCTTTATTTGAAACCATACATTCTAAAAATGCAAATATCTATAGAAAAATCTATCGCATAAAAAGAGCTAAATTACTTCTATCTCTATTCCCTCTATTTTTTCTTCCTATTTCTTTCCTCTTTTCAGAACATGAGGAAAACAGGGCTATGGCACTGATTTGCTGTGGAAGATTCCATACTATGAAATACCATACCGTAATGGAAGGAACACTGACTGAGAGATGGGAAATGAACAAGCTATATAAGCTCTGGGAGGCCTTTAATACTCTCTCAGGCTAAGCTTGGGCCTGAGTTTCCTAACACACACTATGAATATATCAGATTTTATCACTTCTTCTTGCCATTTACCTTATTGAAAAGAATGGGAACTATGACGATATGCCATGTTTCTGCACCATCAGTCACTTCCTAGAAATCCTATGATGTCATCAACAGCTTGTCAGAGCTTCTGGTCATGTGATATTAGTAAATACTATTCTACATGAAGTCTAGATTAGGAGAGTATGATATAAATATGGCTCTTATGGGAATTATGATGGATAAATATTATTTCTCCCTCTAGATTTTATGCAATATTAAAATTAGCTCAAGGAGCTTACTTCTTCACTGCTTTTATGGGCCACAAAATTGAAACTGTGGAATAACTGGATGAGATGTTCCACAGGCCCCCTTCCAGCCTCAACTTCTTAGGAAAAGACACAAGGCCATTGTCTGGAATAAGCCCAAGAGTACCTCGTGTAGTCAAGATGGGGCCTCCTTCCTCTTGTTCTAGACACCTGTTTTTTTGGAGTTGGATGAGTTCTGGTGTCCAGGTTTCCCTGAAGACATTTTTTCTCTAGAACTGCCCTTAGCTACTTGGGCTTCACGAGGACATGCTGGCCTGTGAGCTGTTCTAGAGTTCCAGGAATATGAGTGGTTGCATTGAATGGAGAATACATAAGTAGTTTGGGCCTCCAACTATAGGTCATGCTGGAGAATGTGGTCTTTATTCTTCATTCAGTGGTGAGTGAGTCCTCCCGTCAAAGTATACGATCAAAAGGGAGTTTGGGATCTTTCCTGGTCATCTGAGGACAGCTTTCCTCTATTTCATAATTTTATCTGGGGCAGATCAGCTTGCTAACTCTGTGATAGAGTAAAAAGATCCTAGGAGTTACAGGTTCAAGACCCATCTCTGCCACTAGCTAGTAGTGTGATCTTCGACCAGGCATTTTTGCCTTCCCTAATTGAAGTTTCTCCAGCTACAATCTAAAATAATCAGACTAGATAATTTCTTAGGTTTGCTTTCATTGCAAGGATCTGTAATTCTGTAATCATACTACATGACAGGAAGGCTTGTAGCATGCTGGATCAGAGAGCATGCTTATAAATTGAGAACCTAAGATACTGTTTTGCAAATCTTTATAGGAGTTCCCCAGAGGAAGAGAACACTCAGTATGTTTGCACTGATGTAGTACTATCAGTCAGAAAAACTCATGTTCTGGCCTAAGTTCTTGAAACTGAAGTGTACATTCTTTTTTCTGTTGCTACCACAGGTTCAATTGAAAAACCCAATAAATAGCTCTGTGGCTAAGTGAAGAAGCACTTCCTCAGGAGTGTCATGCATTAGATAGTAGATGGTCATAGGGAGTTTCCAAGGGTCCCTGGTTAACTTATGGTCCTATGCAAGGAGAAGAAAGACAAAAATACACTTTAGTATTCATGCTAAATTTAGTGGGAATTTGCATTTCAATGCCAGTCTTTAAATGGTTTGATTCTCATAAACTCTACATTTTATGGAGTATTTGATGTTATATAATGGTGAAATGAATAGAATTGGGAAATATTTGAACTTCAAATGTACTTGATGATGTGCTTTTTTTTTTCTTTAAACCACCTACATACATAACCCTGGGATCAATTATGCGAACTTTAATTTCTAAAAGTTTGATAAAGCCGGGTCATTATACTTGCTCCTTGTCTAGAAAGTTTGTTCTCAAATAGAAATATATTTGGGAAGATGGTTATTTCACATTTTTTTTTCTCATTTACTCTTTCTCATTTGATCTAGATCAGGAATCAGCAAACTTTTTCTGTAAAAGGCCTGATTGTAAATATTTTAAGCTTTGCGGGCCGTAGTGTCTCTATTAAAACTACTAAATTCTCTACTGTAGCAGAAAAACAGCCATAGACAATATGCAAACAAATGGGTGTGGCTGTGTTCCAATAAAACTTTGTTTATAAAAACAGGTGATTGGTTGGTAGGCCAAAGTTTGCACATTCCTGATCTAGATAATTAATTATCAAGTGATGCCTCCTTCAACCTCTCCTAACACTTTATACTGAAAAGATCACTTTATACTGGAAATAGCGTTGGAATAGGGGATCTGTGTACCTGGCTCCCAATTATGGCTCTTCTAATTACTAGACATGACATCTTGGAAAGTCTCATTGACATGGGTCTTATTTCAGTCATATATTCAGTAGTTAACATGTGTTAGCTAAGAGCTAATATGGTTGTTGTCGTTGTGCTTTATATCTTGTGTAATATTTTAACTGTCAGGTCACAGGAACTTCTATACCTTAAGAAGTATAGGTCAAGTTAGGACTCAGATAGATGGGACCGTGTTTCTGTTCTAGAGGAGAGAGAGGAAAGAAAAGAGCTCCTCTTCCATGTGGTCCTGGAAGTGGCCATGTTCTAGAATCATAACAGACACAGCACAGAACTGTGCAGTGTTAAAACTGGGGAGCAGGTTGTCAATACCAGAAATGGTAACGAAAATAGTGATTCAATTTCTGATTCAAGGGGTAAGATAGGGAGAATCAGGTCTATGCAGGGAGGTTCAAGGAGACCCTAGAGTCAAATGGGCAGAGGACCCCAGGAAACTGGCAGATACAACCAAGATAATGAGAAATGGAAATATTGCCTGTGCTCCCTGGGATAGCTTTACGAACCCTGGTCAGCTTCTTTCTTATCCAAGAGTTTCTTTTAATGAACTGAGAGTATTTCTGCCAGCTCTTGTCTTATAAAGCTTGTAGGCATGTAGTTACTTCCTGGCATCTAACATATGGTAAATAGAGGCAGGGCCATAAAATATGAGATCATATGAGAACCATAAAATACAGAGATTATTTGGGGGTCTATTTTGATGACTAAAAAAGAATATTTGTTAATAGTGGATTGACAGTTTACCACTATGTGGAACCATCTAGAATGCTTTAGTATGCCTCAAAAATAGTTCTTTTGTGGGGTCAGCCTGTTTTTTGGCATAGTGGTTAAGTTCGCATGCTCTGCTTCCACGGCCTAGGGTTCGCAGGTTTGGATCCCAGGCGCGGACCTATGCACTGCTTATCAAGGCATGCTATGGCAGGCATCCCACATATAAAGTGGAGGAAGATGGGCACGGATGTTACCCCAGGGCCAATCTTCCTCAGCAAAAAGAGGAGGATTGGCAAGATATGTTAGCTCAGGGCTAATCTTCCTCACCAAAAAAAAAAAAGTTCTTTTATGCACTTAAAATATGTCCCCTGACCTACAGGAACCATCTTTATGATCTTAGTGCAATTAAAGAATCATAGAATCAAGGCTAGAGATCCAGGACCTTTTATCTTAGACTTTACTGAAATTATTACAGATTCAAAATTTAGATTCAAGTGAGTGAGATGTTGTCATTTTTCTTTTAAGGAAAAAATTAGGAAAATATCTTAGAGTTTGCCACCACATATGTGAGAATTGCCTCAAAAGAAAATCTCTAAAGTTGTCAGAGGTTTAGATCATTATTTGGTGAATTGATGGGCATGACCAAAGAAACATGGCTCGACTGAGAGTTGATTGCCCCCCTGTTGAATATTTAATATCACCCTCATTATTAATGCATAACCCAAAGATTTAAAAAAATTAAGTCATTTATTGATTCCAAGTCCTTTGACTTCCACGCAACTCTATTTCCTTATTTTAAAAACATGAATAAATCTAAAAATTTCTTTAGGAGTAGTTCATCTTTTGTGTATGATGGTTGCATCATTTTATGATTGTATTGTATGAAAAAATTTTAAAGTTCGTGTAAAATTGGCATATGGGTAGTTTTCTCAAACTTGGTACTATTGACATTTTTGGGTCAGATAATTCTTTGTGTGGAAGGCTGTTGTGTGTATTGCAGGATTTTTAGCAGCATCTCTTGTCTCTACACACTAGATGCCAGTAGCACCCACACCCCAGTTTTGACAACCCAAAATGTCTCCAGACATTGTCAAAATCTCCCCTGGTTGAGAGGCATTGGTATACAGTAACCAAGCCTGTAGCATATAGCATCACCCTATAGCATATAGCATTAAGGAATAGAAGAGGGATCATATTAATAATATAAATTTCTTTAATATTTGAATTTTGGTGTTGAAGTGAATTAATTTGTGTTATTCAGTATTTTTGTGTGGTACATTATTAAGCAAGACCTTCTAAGGAAGCTCGTCATTTAAACATAAAGCAATCTTCCATAAAGGGCTCTCCCTCTGTTTCTCCAGCTCTTGCATATCATGTTGTGAACATCATGCCATGGTTATAACAAGAAGATTGTATTTTGACTCTGTTCTTCAACTGGAGATTGCGTGCAGAGTAGCAATGATGGAGTTACACCTCAGCGTGGAAAGTGAATTGGACCTTATCTTGGGACCTCCATGAATTAGCTGGATCACATTCAAACCTCCCAGCACACCTTTTGTCTGGATAAATCAGATGGCTTACTTTTCCTTAAGGTCAAGAAATGTGAATTATTTATCTTTGTTTCTAGCTCAGTGGTCGGCACAAGATAAAAAGATGCTTTAAAATTGGATGAATGGGTTGAATCTATCTGTTGATCATATAGACAAAGAGTTGGCATATGTTTGCAACATCTCCTATTCTTTTTTCCTCCTTTAACTCTACACTTTCATTCCTGGCTATTTCATAACTTAATTCTTCACAGATATCCTATTCTATACCTTCACTGACTCAAAGGATAGCCAAGAATTTGCTGCTTTGCTTTCTATAAACCTGAGAAGAACCCAGAACAAAAATCAGTAAGAAATTTTAATGTAGGACATTGGGGAATACCAGTGAGAAAAATATTGAATTGTTTCAGCACCCACTGCGATTGTGATAAAATTGTTCCTACTAAAAATTATTAAGGCAAACGTTATTAAATTATTTTTTTTACTTTTAATTGATTTCTACATTAGAATTCCTATAAACCTGTTTTTCATCTTAAGTAATTTTTAATGCATTCTATAGCTGTAAAATATGGACCAATTTTCTATAGGATTTAATTATTTTTCAAAATCAATTACCAACACTTTTTTTTTTAAATTTTGGGTTGGCAGTCCTCAAGAAAAAAGTGCCCACAAATTATGAGAAACTGAATGATGAAGGCAATGGGCAAAGGCTTTGGAATTGGGCAGAACTAGGTACTAATTGTCATGCTGCCTCTTGTAAACTACAAGGATTTGGGCAGTTATTTAAACCTATTGAGCTTTAGTGTCATTATCTTTAAAATAGGCTAGTGTCTACCTCAGAGTATCACTATGAGAATTAGAGAAAAACAAATTAAATGTTATCTAAGATGATATTTGCATAAAGTAGGTAGTTGTAAGTCAATCGTAATCACAGTAAATGATTATGATTGATGGTAATTGTGGAGGTAATGGTAGTGGTATTAACTAGACACAGACAGGATATTTGCCAAGGCTCTGCAAAATCATGAAGTCTCTCTGATACCTTTCTCATTCCCTTTTCTGGGTCACGCTTAAATAGTATATCTCTCCATTCTATGCCATGTGTTTGTGCTTCATTGGTTGTCAACTAATCCTTGCCTAAGCCTCTAAGTATCCCTTCCAGGGAGTATTTGTATTTTAATAGAGGTATTCTTTAGTGTCCGGTATATGGTCAAGGTCTGAATGAAGAGAGACATTAAAGTGACACTACCCTATCGCTATGTCTATCTTTTCCTGACAATTTGTTTTCTCCATTCCAGGGCCCCCAAACTAGGTGTATCAGTTAGCCTTTGCTGCATAACAAAATTCCCCAAAACTTGAAAACAACAGTTTATTATTTCTTATGATTCTTTGGGTATGCTATGTGGTACTTCTGTTCCAAATAGTGTTGGGTGGAGTCACTTATGCAGCTGCTATCAGCTTGGAACTCAACTGGAGCTGGAACATCCTAAAGGATTTCAGACATGTGGTGCCTTAACTGGGGAGGATGAAATGACTGGGAGTTGTCTAGGTTTCTCTCTGCCTCCCTCACCCTCTTCCTCTATCTCAATCTCTAGCTCTATCTCTATCTCTATCTATCTTATTATTCAGTAGTTGAGCCCTTGCTACTTTGCATAGAGGCTGGATCCAAAGAGGGCAAATATGGAAGCTGTATAAGTCCAGAAGTCACACACCATCTCTTCTGCTGTATTCTATTGGTCAAAGAAAGTCACAAGACCAGCCCAAATTCAAGGGGAGAGGAAACAAACTCTGTGTTTTGATAGGAAGAGAGGCATGTATGAATAAGAATGTGAGGTGGCCATATTTGCAGACAGTCTACTGCACTCTGGAAACCATTCCATTTTACCCCACTTTCTGCCTTCTCCTCCTCCTGAGTCCCTTTCCATATTTCTCCTGTCAAGAGCAGTGGATCCATGGTTTCTCAGTTTATAAGGGCTGAGTGGTTGTCATCATTCTTTTTAACACAGTATGTTCAGTGGAAAGTACATGGGTTTTACATATGGACCTCCAATGGATGTCAGGTCCACTTATTCCTAGTTGTATGACACTGAGCAAAGTACATCAGCTCTCTTACCTCAGTCTTCTTGTCTACTAACTAAGTAGAGGAAATAAAACTTACCTTATAGGGTTAATATGAGGTTTATATTAATTTAGTTTATCCACAGTGATTAACTGAAACTTACTAGATGCTCGATAAATGTTAATTCCTCTATTTCTTCCTGTTTCTACCTCTCTCTCCTAGTTTTTCTGTCCTTTACCTTTTTCTGGAAGACAATTTTTTTTTAATGTTTCTAAATACTGCTTATAATAATCAAACGCATTTGTCCTAAGTCTTCTGATAGTTTCCAAAAAATGCATCAAGATTTATAGAGCATTTTGACACTTTCTATTTTTTTATGCTGCTTGCCTTGTTCTTTTCTGAATTTGCCTTGTTGTTGCTACCCCTAAGCCTCAGCTCACCTTTTCCTCTTACCTAGTTAGTGATCCGCCTTCATTGCCTGCTCCTAAATCCACCTGAAATCCTTTCTCTTCCAGAAGCATTGTCTAATGTTTCTGATGCCTACTATTTACAACTTTGTATTTTAATCTATTCAAGTTCCTAAATTCTTTTTCTATCAGTCTTATGCTCCATAATGATTTTGGGGGTCTTTTAAACCACATACTCCCTCAACTACTCACTCCAAATTTCACATATTGTAACTAGAACTAAACCATTGGTAACTTTTCAGTAACAACATGTTGACTTGAGTTCTTCCACAGAATGCTCAAAGAAGCATTAAAAACTTGTTTATAGGGCCACATCGTCCAGGAAAGATTCCAGAAACTGCATTACCCAATGTCTTGATAAATCCTGTGAAAAAATGCATATAAATAGAAACTAATAGCAATGATTAGGGGCAATTGAGTGATTGCAATTTTCGAGAGGACAAAATTGAAGAAAACACATTATCTTGCTTGATTCATGCATTATTTTCTGTGATTAGAATTTCCATAAAAGAAACTCCTAACCAATATGTGACTAAGCACTAAAAAAATAAATAAACTGTGAATAAGAGAATTCTGTTTCTATCATATTATAATATTTGTTATATTTAGAATATGCAGGGATTTGTTTTTTTAGCATGTGTTGCCAGATAATTTATTTATTTATGTCCTTGATAAATATTGTCAGAACTATGTCCTAAAAGAGTAAATAACTAGAGGACAGTTCTTAGCAACCCATTAGAGTTTTTATGGCTAAACACCATTTATTTGTTCATTCTGACTCTGAAAATCCTCCTTCAGTAGCTACTTCACTCTAAATCCAAAAGCAAAAGTCAGATCACATCTTCCCCGTGTAGATTACCCTAATACTTCTTTTAAGAGTTAAAAGTAAATTCTTTAGCATAATCTCCAATAAACCAAACCAAAAGTTTTCTCCAAGTCCTCTTTCTACTTGACTGGCAAAACTCAACTTAGCTGGAAGAAGTGGAGTAAACAGCAGAAATGCATGGTCCCACGGCAGACTGATGTGTTATTTCTGATTTATGTACATACAACTCTCCCAGTGAAATTATTGGTGCTCATTAAAAGATAATTACCCTAGCCTTGGTCCAGTTACTTAAATTTATCACTGAAGGACACTTTCATAAATTCAAAGGATTCAAAGAATCATTCATCAAAGCATTTCCATTTCTATGATATTTTCTGAAAAATTGTTTCCACCAGTATTGTTAAGAAGTATAGATTTTTTCGTGTGTGTGTGTGAGGAGATCAGCCCTGTGCTAACATCTGCCAATCCTCCTCTTTTTTTTTTTTTTTTTTTTTTTGCTGAGGAAGACTGGCCCTGGGCTAACATCCATGCCCATCTTCCTCCACTTTATATGGGACGCCACCACAGTATGGCTTGCCAAGCAGTGCGTCGGTGCGCGCCCGGGATCCGAACCAGTGAACCCCAGGCCACCGCAGGGGAGCGTGCACATTTAACTGCTTGCGCCACCTGGCCGGCCCCAAGAAGTATAGATTTTTAAAAAGTAGAAATGTTTACTCTTCCGTTTGCCTTTCTTCCTCTGTTAATTGTTTGGTGGATTTTTTTTTAATTTTAAAATTTACGTATTTTATTTTTCAAATGTAGGGAGTGGTCATTTCTAAGATTCAAAACGGCTAATGGTTTGGTACCTACATAGATTTATAACCACTCCATTTCTTTCAGTTAAGTTGAGTGTTGCCAGGTAAGTAGAAAACAGACTAGGAGAAAACTTTTGGCTCAATTTATTGGGGATTATGTTAAAGAATTTAACTCTTAAAAGAAATATTGGGGTAATCTAGAAAGGGAAAATGTGATCTGAAAGATCACATTTATCAACATTTAAAAGTGGATAAATATAAACTTGCTCTAACAAATATAAACTGAATAATTCTTGAGTCATTTTGCAATTTGAAATATTAAGTTATACAAAGAAGTTTTATTGCTTTTTCTGACTATTTAAACTAATCTTGATCTTTACACCTATAATTTATTATAATTGCTAATACTTGTAAAATGTCTGAATTCTTAAATATTGTTTTACCTTAATCCCTCACTGTATTTCCTGCTGTTTTGCTGCATGGATTTCTCAGACTTCTAAAAAATTACTTTAGATATTTCTGCTTCTCACTCTTATGGGAAAGCTACCTGCTCTTGTAATAATCTTCTGGCATTATTGTGATTTCTTCTAACTCAGTAAGAGGTCTATTCAAAGGAAACTGAAGTCTGCCATTGAATTCTAAAACAATTCTCCCTTTGTCTTTTTAGCCAATTCTTGCATAAAGCCTCCTCCCAAACTTCCCCCAGTTAGTAACTTAAATTCCTCGCACAGAATGACTGAAGTGAATGTATCAACTACGTGAATAAAGAACCCGATTAAGTAACTACTCTAGCAACAGGATCTCTGTACTAAGTCATGAACAGCGAGATTTTAACACAATATAATAATATATCTTCCAGACCAGAAATTGTGTAAAGCTAAAACACCCACTGCATTATTCAATATACTTCTCTACTAAGTGTACCTTTTTCCCTAGGTTAAAAAAAGTAGAACTAATAACACTCTTTTATTTTGATTCAAGATTACCTATTTAGTAATTTCCATTTTCTTTAAATGACAGAGTTCTTTCATTCAATAAAATCTCATTCAGAAGCCCATGTTCTAAAATAGATACATAGAAATGGGGCCTCCTGGCCTTATGCCTTGCCTGGTGACGTTTTTCCTGTCCCCCACACACACATTTCCATCCCTAAAACATTTTCTCTACCTCCTGGGAATCTAAGGATCCCAATTTAAAAAACACAGTTTCTCAATGACTAGATGTGTGATAATATTAAAGAATTGTGGTTATATATTGATATGATAGATATTGTGATTCTATTTTAAAAACTTTTTGTCATATATGTATGTATATGTATGTAAGTAGATAGAGGGATAGATAATGGTGCCTTGAATTTGCCTCAGAAGAACCTGGAGGCGTAAAGTGAGTGAAACTAAACAAGACTGTAAATGTATTCATACTTGTTGAAGCTGGGTGATGGGTTTACCCGAGTCCGAGTACTAAGGAGAAACAGAACCAGTAGGATATATATATAGCATATTTATATATCTATATATCAGAAGTAGTACAAAACATACATGTCTCTGTCAAATACAGAATCAAGTCGTATGCACCGCCTTTTTTTGAGAATTTCTTTGAACAATAGACTAAAAAAGACAAGAGATGAAAATAATGCTGGTGACAATGATTATTTGATAAGCATAGAATCTAGCCAAATTCCCAATAATCAATAGATATTTAAATATATAATGCCATACAAAATATATAATTGGGAAGTATTTTTCTTATTTTGTTCATTAAAAAAAATTAAATACCTGTATATACTAGCTCTATTTTAAATATTAGTAATACAACAATAAGCTGTGTGTATCTCATTAAATGTGTAAGAGTGGGGTATAAAAATACACACATTTGCCTTGTAGATATATACATTTGTTTATTTTTATGATAAATTTTCTGGCACGTGACAATAAAGTGTCATATTCTAACGAGATCAGTTCAGTGTAACAATTTTATAATAGATGGAAGTAACATGCTTTGAGGAAGGACTCCTTTTCTAAATTGACACAATCTCCTGGGATGGGCCAGCATCACTATGCATGAAAAACCAGCTGCAGGCTTTCATGCAACTTAAGAGTCTCAAATGTTTAAAGCAATTAAAAGGCCTTAATATGCTGCGCTCAAAATCAATAAAAACAGACCAATACCTAGACATAACCTGAAAGTAGTTTCTTTGACTCTTTATTTTGAAATAGTTATAGGTTTATGGGAATTTTCAAGGATAGTAGAGAAAGAGAGGTCCCAATGTTCCCAATGGTTACATTTTACATAATTATAGTATAATATCAAAACTAGGAATTGACAGTGGTGCCATATGTGTGTATAGTTCTATGAGATTTTATCACATGGGTAGATTTGTGTGACCACCATCATAATCAAGATACACATCTATTTCATCACTGCAAATATCTTTCCCTTGCTACCCACCCCACGACTTTCTACCATCCCTAACCCCTGACTACCGCTAATCTGTCCTCCATCTCCATTCAGAGAATTATATATGAATATTAACTAATATTAATAGTTTGTTCCTTTTTATTCCTGAGTGGTATTCCATGGTATGGATATGCCACAGTTTATTTAACCATTCCCTGATTGCAGAACATTTTGGTTGTTTACAGTTCTTGGCTATTACAAATAAACCTGTGAAGAACAACTCTGCACAGGTTTTTATGGGGACATAATTTCTCTGGGATAATTGCCCAGGAATGCAATTGCTTATTTGTATGGTTAAGTATATATTTAGTTGTTGTTGTTGTTTTTCAAGAAACTGCCAAGCTGTTTTCTAGAGTGGCTGTATCATTTTACATTTCCATCAGCAAAGTGTGAAACAACCAGTTTCTCCACTTCCTCACCAGCATTTATTATTGTCACTATTTTTCATTTTAGCTGTTAGTTGGTGTGTAGTGGTATCTTATTGTAGTTTCAATTTGCATTTCCCTAATGGCTAGTGATGTTGAACATCTTTTCATGTGATTATTTGCCATTCTAATATCCTCTAAGTGAAATATCTCTTCGTGTATTTTGCTCATTTTCTAACTGGATTGTGCAGTTTTCTTAATGTTGAGTTTTGGGAGTTCTTTATGTATTCTAGATGTGAATCCTTTGTCAGATAAGTGATTGAAAGTATTTTCTCCCAGTCTGTAATTTGAAGTATAAATGTGCTAAACTTTAAACCTTACATTTATTATGAAAATTCAACAATAACCACAGCAATTGTTTTGAACCAAAACCAACAAAATATTTTTTGGGGAGGAGGAGTGTTTTGTCACTGAAATTATTTAAATTGCCAGCACATGGTGAGAAGAAAAAGCTGACCAAGTGTAGTTAGATTTATTATTGTTTTTAAATGTCCTACAGATGACACTTCTCCTTATTGCCTACACCTGGTTGGGACTGCTCCCACTATCCTGTCTTGGTATGCCACTGCTCTGATAAACCTAGAGATTAGCAGGCTTCTGTGACACTCTCAGAGCAACAAAATTCACAATAGACTATTGTACAATTCAGTATGTGGAAAATCATAGAATATATAACTTATAGATGTCACCTGAAAAAAATTACTTGAATATGTATTCCAGCCAATAGAAATGATTCAAAATTATAAATTTAAGAATGCAGAAGTTATAAATTTGTATCTTTCCAAAACCAGTTTGGACTGGTTATACATTAATCCGGAAGGATTCTTCAGTTCATAGAGTAAACCAGGCCCTGTAGCAATTCACTACATTATTCTTCTTCCCCTTCTAGTCATTTCTGTGTTTATCAGTAAAAATTTTTTTTCTGGGGCACTTTCTTTACCCCACAGTTCAGATGGTAACACTTACCCTGTTAAATCACTGCTTAAACACCAACTAGCTGTGGTTATTCTGACCCTGTGAACAATGGTTAACTTGCAACACTGTTGATGCTGGTCGTGATCCCTGGGAAGCAGCTCTGAGATGGAGATTGCAGGAAGTTTATTAGGGAGTCCTTTTAGGATCAACGCTGATGTAAAGGAAGAGAAGGAAGGGCTGAGCAGAGGCAGAAGTTGGGCTGCAATGCAGTGTCAACAAGATATTTTGCTGACTCCAAGTACACCAGCAGCTAAAACTCCCAGTTGGCCTTCAGAGTTGGGCGGGGGGGCTTTCCGTTATACCCCCTTATTGACGAGTCAGTGAATGCAGGCTGCTCTGGGAAACGGGGGTGACCTTGGTCAAGGTCACTTTCTTCAGCTGAAGGCAATTCCAGAGTGGACTGAGGGCTAAGAGGTGAGGGCTCTGGGTGGACACCCAGCAATTACAGACTTAAGCCTTTTAATTCTGAAGGGGCCTCTGGGCATATAGCACAGCGTACACTACAACTCTGCCAGCCGAATCATTCAGTCTTTTCATTTCCCGTCACAAAAGCAAGGCTTAATTAGTGGCCAAAGGACCATTTGCATTACAAACCTTTTAAAAATGATTTTATATATATATATATATATATATATATATATTTAAAATCATTTTGAATGAACTGAGTTATAGATTTTTTTTCCTTAATTGGGTAAGGTTAAAGTCCCATGTCCTTTGGCAGATATTTTCCCGTTCAGCCTTCTTCATATCTAGGATCTGTGATTATTCCTGTGTTAATTTATATTTAAGATTAATTACATAATATGAAGTCAACGACATAAAAAAAAAAGCCTAGAACAAAATAAAAAAATAAATTCACTAAAATGTGAAATTATTCATAGCAGATGGTATTATGAGAGTCATTTCCAGCTTTATTACACTGTTTTACATTTCTAAATTTTGTAAAATGTACATGTATTATTTTTTAATATTCAAGGAACAACTGTGTATATGCTATATAATTGCAATTGAGTTTACAAAAAATAAATACAGTAAAATTTGGAAAGAAATGCACGAAATCCTTCATATAAAAACAACCAGGCATTCTTTATTTTTCTGTATTTTCCAAGTTTTCCAAAATGAGTTTACATTAATTTTCTATTTTATAAAAATTGTCTTTTTATAAATTACAAAAACTGTGAAGCTTCTAATGTCACCCTGTTAAATATGAGTTTTCCCTCAGTTACTGATAGATATTCTCTATCAAGTAAAAGAAGATTCCTTCTATTGCTTGCTTATTGTGAAGTTTTTTAAAAAATAAGAATATTTATTGTTATATTAAAAAAATCAGTATTTATTGAGATGATGGTATGACTTTTCTTCTCTGTAAATCTGTTAAATTATACAAAGGTTTCCTAAAATGGAACCATCCTTGGCATAAATCCCACATGAGCATGGTACATTTTCTTTTAATACTCTTCTATATTCAGTTTACTAATGTTTTATTTGGGATTTTTAATCTATATTCAAAATGGTATATAGTTATCTTTTTGTTTTACACTCATCTAGTTTTGGTACCAGAATTTTCCAGACTGCCAGCTTGAATTCAGAAATTTTCAGGCTTTTTTGTACTTAGATGCTTTAAGAGAATTATTTGTTCCTTTAAGGCTTGGTAACACTGACCTTTAAAACTGTCTGAAATAGGCTTTAGTGGGGAGTGATAAACAGAATGGGTGAGAAGGTCTCTTTCTCTACTTCCTTCTACAGTTATTGGTCTATTTGAGGTTTTTACGACTTTGGGGGCCTATTTTGGTAATTGACTACCCTCCCCCCCAAAAATTCATTTAATCTAGAAAACTATGCTGATACAGTTTTGCACAAAGTAATCTCATAATTTTTTAGTCTTCTAAATTCACGGTCCTTTTTAAATTCTTAATATTGTTTGCGTTGTCTCTATTTTTTTCCTTGAATACAATTGCCAGAAGTTCAATTCTTTTATTTTCCTTTGATTTTATTGATCATAACTTTTTTTAACTTTGTTGTCTATTTCATTTATTTCTCGTTTCATTTGTATATCCTTCTAGTATACTCTTATTTGGTTTTCTCTTTATAAATTATTATATTTATTTTGTGACTTGAAGAAAAGTTCTACGTATTTTACGTTTTAAATATCTATTTTTTTCTCATGTATTGGATATTTATATATGATATCTTTTATAATACATGCACTTGAAGTATTAATTTTCCTCTGAACCATCTTTGATAATATCCATTGGGTTTAGATATCAAGTATTCTTGGTAACATTATTTCATTTTTAAAACAATATTCATTCATTTCTAAAAGTTTGTAAGTTCATATACTAATTTCTTTTAAAATCAAGAGGTATAGAGAACTTTTAAGGAAACCCAAATGGTGAGAGTTTAAAGTAGATGGAAGGTTTTTTCACTCACATGACTTCTATTTTTTGAAATATTTTGAAATTGTCTTTGCAGAACAAAATCAACTATGGTGAATATTCTATGAGCATGTGAAAAGAGTGTTGGATGGAGTCATACATGCATGTTCATTAATTAGAGATAATAAATAGTATCAAAATTCCCTATAATTGTATTTATTTATTGCCATCATAATCTACCAATTTCTGAGAGAAGTTAAATTATTTCACCGTGATTTGGCTTTTAAAATTTCTTTTGTGTTTCTAACAATTTTTTTTCCGTTAAATTTATATAATTCAGAGCATAAAAATTCATGATTTATATGTTTTCTTGTAATTTTTTAATAAGGGCTATTTTTTAGCCATCTTAAACCAGAAGTCTCTGAATTAATATTTAAATGGGAACCTATGATCTACTATAAAGAAAGAGCATACTATAAAAATATTTTACAATGTAAAAGGAAGGATATGAGGATGAGTGGAAAGGAAATAGAGCCTAAAATTAAAACTGGAGAGGGAACATTTTCTAGTGTAAGTCTCTTTTGATGCAAGAAAAGAGTGAAGTGGGAAGAGAAAAGATAGCAGAGGAAATAATTGCTCTCTAGCAGATAGATCCATTTTGACTCAACAGGATAACACAGATGAGTGAAAATATCTTTTAAGAGGCTACTGCTTAGTTGTCTATAATCCACTATAGTGAGGTAGAAAGAACATGATGTTTTGAGTAAAATCATTAAGGATTCAAATATCAGCTCTCCTACTTTGAATTTTGGCAAATAACACAATTTCTATGACCTTTAGCTTGCTTTTCAATAAATGGAAAACTAATGCCTAGCAAAATGAGGATTAGATGAGAACGAAGACAAAGTTCCTAGCCTTATGCCTAGAACATGACAGGGGCTAATACATTGCTAATACATGATGTTTTGTTGAGAAGTCCTAACTCACTGGAGTGTAAACATAACTTTTAATTTTTTTCCTGGAAATTATCCTCACTCAGTATTGCTCAATAACTGAAATTCCTTATTTAATCATCCTGCTTACTGACACAGCATCTCTTCCCCTTGTATCTTACTCATTTACCTTTATTGACCTGATAGTAACCTCCAGATCATTGAAATCTTCACCTTCTTCCTATCTGTTAGTCCACTACTGTTTTCGTTTTCCTTCTATCTTCATTTCATGGTTCACAATTTTTTGTTTGTTTGTTTTTTTGGTGAGGAAGTTCGGCCCTGAGCTAACATCTGCCAATCCTCCTCTTTTTGCTGAGGAAGACTGGACCTGGGCTAACATCCATGCCCCTCTTCCTCCACTTTATATGAGACGCCGCCACAGCATGGCTTGACAGGTGGTGCATGGGTGGGTGCCCGGGATCCGAACCGGCGAACCCGGGGCCGTCGCAGTGGAGCTCAGGCACTTAACCGCTTGCACCACCGGGCCAGCCCCCATGCTTCACAATTTTAAACTCTCTTTTTCATGTATCCTGAACTCTTTTGCACCTCCGTATTTTCTCTATATCCATCCGGCAAAACTGCAAACAAAAGAAGCAACAATCCATTTTCCCTGACCTGCACACAGGTGGCTAAGAAATACTGGGTTAAAACCTATACTGGGGGAGATGGGAACCACTCTAAATGTGTTATTAGCAGCTTCCAATGGGGCAGTCAGATTCCCCAACAAAACCATCACTTTCCCTACTGGGCTTGAACACCTATCCTCCACAAGAAATATTTTGAGCATTTCTTTCTGTCTTCAAACCACCAGATCCTACTGACTACCTCTCATCCTTAGCATTTGACTTCACCTCCAAAGTCAATGAGGAAGGAAGAAAGGAAGGGAAGGAGGAAGAGAAGGAGAGCAGGAGTGAGGGGAGGGAAGGAGTGAGGGAGAAGCTCTTAAACAGTAGCTATCTCATCTTCCTGCTCTCAAACCCATGTGTTCACCTCCATGTATAGTCAATCTCCTCCTTCCCTCCTATTATAAGAGAGGGATGGGATGACTCTTCCACTCAAGGAGAATCACTCAAAGTAAGGTGTGAAGACACTATGACCTCTATCTCTTTCTGGAAATATTCTTTTCCCTCAGATTCTCTGACACCACATTTATCATTTCCCTCCTTTTTGTGTTTCTCCTTTTCAAACTCTTTTTTGCCTCACAGTTGGCCTATTACATTTTGGAGGGCCTAGTTTTTCTCCTCTCACTCTGACCTTTCTTGCTAGATCATTTCATGATCAATTAAATGACAAAGCCAGGCAACTTGACTCTTGAAGTGTATTTCAGATGTGTCAGCTTCACTCCTCAATGGTGACCACTCCAGTTTAAGCTATTGCTGTGTTTCAACTGAGCTACTAAAATGACGTCCTGAGTGATTTCCTAACAACCTCTATTGACTCTTTCTAATCAATTCCTATACTACAAGTCAACGTGTTATTTTGAAAACTGAAATTTTCTCTTGTCATTTGAATGCTTAAAACCTTGCTATGGCTTCATGTATAGGAACTGTTAATTATCTTCCAGAACTCATTCGTTAATAATAGAATCCCCTCCAACTTACAACTAAGATTTAACAGGACACATGGCTGCCCAACTATGGACTATATTTCCCAGCCTCCTTTGTAGCTGAGTGTAGCTAATATGGTGTGAGTAAAAGTGATGTGTCAACTTCCAGCTCCCTCACAGGAAGCTTCTTGCCCTCCACCTCCTCTTCCTCCTCCCTATAGAGGAGTTGACTTAGACTCAAAGATGGAGGCTCCTTGGGAAGAATGGCAGAGCTGCTCCACTACTTTAGATTAGTAACCCCTGCTCTGTTATAGGAAAGGAGAAGAAAGTGAGATGAAAAAGGTACACACAGAGTGTATGGTTTTCTTATTCAAGACACAACATACATATATTTTAGGGTCTTTTTGCTAGAGCAGCTTAGGCTCTTCCCTAATTAATACTTTTACCATCTCATTATAGTAAAAAGCAAAATTCTTAATCTGGCCTAAAAGGCCCTAGGTGATCTGTCTGGCTTCTGCCTACCTTCTAGTTTCCCTTTTTACTTCTCTTCATCCCATTTTCTTTCTTTCTTTTTTTTTTTTTTTGTGAGGAAGATCAGCCCTGAGCTAACATCCATGCCAATCCTCCACTTTTTGCTGAGGAAGACTGGCCCTGAGCTAACACCCGTGCCCATCTTCCTCCACTTTATGTGGGACGCCGCCACAGCATGGCCCAACAAGTGGTGCATCAGTGCCAAGTGATGCATCAGTGCGTGCCCGGGATCTGAACCCGGGCCGCCAGCAGCGGAGCGCGTGCACTTAACCACTACGCCACGGGGCCGGCCCATCTCCCATTTTCTATATTCCAACCCTCTTGGACTTCTTTCAGTTCTTCAGAGATGCTGAACTCCTTTCTGCCCAAGGCCCTCACACCTTTTATTTGCTCTGTCAAGAATGTTCTTTCCTCTGCTACCCCTCATCTTATCTTCTTAACAACTATTCCTTCTTCAAATTTTAACCCTGGGTCACTCATCTCAAGCAATTGATACCACATCCCCACCCCCACCACCAAATTCCAAAGAATTTGATCAGGTCCCCCTGTTAAATGGTCCCATATCACTTTAGTCTTGTCCTTTCTTTGTTGTGAAATATTGTTTACATTCAAAAATGTAATATTTATAATATATACATAATGTAGCAATATTATTACAAATCTCCATACATCTAAAACTGAGTTTAAGAAATAGAATTTTACTAATACCATTTAATAAAGCACATGGTGGTCCAGCTAGAGACTATATTTTCCAATACGTCTGCAGCTAGCTGTAGTCGTGTAATTACGTGTAGTTTTACAGCACATACATTTCCCTAAACAATATGTTGTTTAGTTTTGCATGTGTGTGAATATTATAAAAATGTCGCCGTGTTGTCAGTGTTCTTCTATTTCTTGCTTTTGTACTCAATATTACATTTCTGAGTTGTTTCTATACTAATAGGTACTATTTCATTCATTTTTCATTTATTCCCACATAAGTCCAGTATAATGGAATTTTAATATCCTATGTCATGACTACCACAATTCATGCATTCTCTTGTTTATGGATATTTGGCTTGTTTCTAGTTATACACACAAACACACATATATATATTACATACATATGTATATATATGTGTGTATATGCAAATTACAAATATTGCTATCATAATATTTTGTATAGATACATGTATTTATTATTATTTTTTTAATGAGTTTCTCCCTATTCTATTTGTGATTTTTTTTCATTAGGGAGTCACAAACCCAGGATCTTTTAAAATTCATTCCTCTGCTTGGGAGATTTTAGATCACCTAAGTGGAATGGTTTTCAACCCCAGCCTTGCATGAGGGTTAAATTGTGACTAAAACTTTTCAAAGAAAAATTTTTTTTCTTCCATTTAGAGCCAAGATCAAGATACATTTCTTTGACATTTTCCTTTGAGGGGCCCTTTTTTAAGACTATAAATTGTTGTTGCTTGATTTGGAAAATCTCAGCTATTAATTATATTTCTCCACTAAGAAGGAATCGGCTTATTGGCTGTCATAAATCTCTAATCTGGCCCATTTTGCAGTTAGCATTGTAATTCCGCCTGGCAATTTGATAACCAACTAATATTGCATAAGCAGCCTGCTGGCTTTTCCTACCACATTTCTGTAGACATTATTTTAAAACTCTGGCTGTTTTCAAATTTAAATATATTTAAAATTACTCCCTGATGGGTTAATGATTACATTTTCAGATGCAATTTGTAAGAGTTCTATGCAGAGCAAAAAACTGAACACATGAAGACATGGTCTTAACTTTTAGCAACACGATGAAATGCACTTTGTTCAGCCATGAGTTTCAAAACAAAGTGCCCCTTTTGATGTTCTACTTTGTATTTTTTAATCAGTCTTTAGTGATTCAAGCCTATAGTAATATATCATACTTTACTTCAAACATTCTTTCAAAGTATGAAGCAAAAGGTGAACAATTTAAAAAAATGTAACATCAGATTAGACTTTTGCAGTGAATAAAACATCCTATTTTCTGGTCATTAAAGGCATCCCAGGGTGGAGTGGAAATGCGGGGTGGTTAAAATCCTGGCTTCACATGCTTGCTCCACTCCTGACTAGCTGCTTGATCATATGACATGATATTAGATCTTTCAGTTTTCTCATCTGTAAGTGGAGGATAATAATACTTATCTCACTAAGTACTTAGGAGGATTAATTGAAATTTATTAATACTGAGGCTCTAGAACAGGGCTTAGCACACAGGAGCCATCAATAATTGTTACATGGTTTCCCCAACGTAGCAACCAAACCAAATCACTTTTATGAAGAAGAGGAATCAGACAGCCCTCATAATACTATAGAGGTTTGATGATGAAGCTTAGATAAATAATAGTTTTTAATTTTTTTATTTTGCAATCACTTTAGTATAGATACAGTTTATTTAGGATGAAATTGTATGTTCACCAACTGACCAAATAAGACTAAATGTTTCTTGATGTCGTATAATCAATTTATTTATTTCTCTTGGACAATAGCCTTTTGAAAAGAAGTAAAGACATAAAGATGTTGGAAGAAAGCGTGCATAGAGTTTTAAAAATAATTTTTGAGTAAAGAGAGTTTTGCTACGCAGGACATAATGTCTAGACACCACAAACGAATAGATTTGTAAGTTTGAGAACATACAAATTTAAAAATTCTATACTGCGTAAATAAAATCCAAAGTCAAGTAACAAAATGGGAATATTGGCAGCATTTATGACAAGAAAATGGGAATTAGTATACAAAGAGTTCTTACAAGTAATTAGAAAAGTACCAACTTAATTTCAAAACTGGCAAAAATAATATGAATAGACTTCATAAAAATAAATGCAAATGGATAAATATTTAAATGAATGCCCATCCACATGCATCATTTTTTAAAAGCAAATTCAAACAATAATATGGCATTTTTCAACTATCAAAATGTTAGGCAACATTTTATGTTTCATAATTTTGATGTGTGTGTGGTGAACAGGCACACCCATTCATTGTTGCTGGGAGTATAAATTGCTGGAATGAAATTTGAACTACGTATATCAAAATTGAAAATGTACATACCCACTGCTAGTAACTTATTTACTGAATGTCTTGGCACAACAATGCAAAGCTCTCTGCACTCAAGAATTTTCATTCCAGGATTATCTACACAGGTTTTTGTTTTTTTTTAATTCTGGATAAATGTTCATGATAGGAAAATAGTAAAATAACTAAGGCTAGTTATATCCTTAACACGGTATACTCTTAGCTATAAAAAGGAATGAGAGAGAACTATAACGTGCATATTTGGAATAATTTACATTATTTTGGTGTGAAAAAAGTAATATGCAAATAGTTTTTATTGTAAACTTCCATTTATGCAAAGAAATAAATATAAACGTGGATATAGCACATGTATTAGATTTTTTTAGGAAAAAAAATCAAGAAAAAAGTTGAGAGAGAATTAGGGGTATAACTGTGGAATAGCAGGAAGGAAGGAGTAAGATTTTTCACTTAATGCTTTTCCGAACTGTTTGAAAGTTTCTCTATACTCATGTATGTTTTACTTTAATTTTAAAAAATTAATGAAGTTAATATGCTAACAAAAATATGTAAATTATAAAGGACTAAAATTAATGTCATTAGGAGCCAGCAAATAATTTTAGGTGTTGAAAAATATGTACTATGTGCTGTTGAAGGGGAACTGTTAAAACTCGACATTCTTGGCGTGAAATGATACATTCATTGATGCTTAATGAGTTTTATTTTCCCCCAGACAAAGCCAAAGGAAGATCAAGAGCAGGGACCCACTTTGACTCAGCCCGGAGACGGAGTCGAGCGGTCCTTTATCACATCTCTGGGCACCTGCAAAGAAGAGAAAAGAACAAACTGAAAATAAATAATGTAGGTGGTATGTGTGTACACTATGAATGCTAGAGTTTCCCCTGATGGCAATGTTTGATTCGCTAAAGAAAGGCTCCAATTACTCGTTTATTGGCTTTCCTAGATCTCTTTCCACTTTGGCTTGTGCTTTTCCATAAAGAACAAACTGAAAAAGGTCAGCAGTCATGAGGCATTTCTGTAGTAAAAGTGCTTAATCATAGTGTTATCACAGCATAGAGATGAGAATATTACTGCAGTGAGTATAATATAGTACTAGCGATGCAAGCGGGGACATACTGGTTATGTTTTGTGAACAAGATGATGCAGCCAGTCATATTACACATTCATAGTTTGTTGGTTAAAATCTCTCAAATTTAATTTTAGTTCCATCTATTTTGCACTTTATCTAATTTTGCTTAATGCTTTTATCCAGAGGGACCATGAACAAATCAAAGTCATTATTCCATTTAAAAATTTACATTTTATACAAAACACAGTTGGACATTTCACACAGTGGAACATTGGATTTGAAATTACAGACCATACATTATACAGTTATGTAAAAATTTGCACCCTTAGTAAATTATAGTAGGACTACTTTCTGAAACCTGGTGCTTATCTGTTAAAAGCCACAGCAAATAACTGTGCCTGTAAAAGGTGGTTCTTTGCAGAGTTTTACATGACACACATCCTCCAGGATTTCACACTTAATTTCATAATTGGTCCATAGCACTAAGAGACTTCACTGAGAAACCCAGAACTATGTCTGTTTAGTTGTAGATATTCAAAGATAATTTTTCAAATATGGTAATGTCATGAATTTGCATCGTGTAATCCTCAGAATACATGGCTTTGAGGGTGTGTGTGACTGTGGGTGGCAGATATAAGTACTCAGGTTCTAACTTGCCAATGACATTAAAAAGTCATATCAAACAACCAGAGCTATGTTGGAATCGATCTAAGACCCAAAAGCTCTGGGAGTTGGGGACACAAGGGGATTCTTTGGCATCTTACTTTTTATGTAGAAAGCTCAAGACTACCTAATCTGACATACAAATGCTTTGATACAACAGAGTCCTGCATTAGATATACAAAGCATCTGCTTATCTGATTGTAGTGAACAAAGAAAGATGCATGAGCCTGGGTGTGGAGCGAAATCTGACATGAAAATGCTGCAAACCTGGTTCTGCTTCAATGTGATTTCTCTCTGGAAGCCAGAACAAGCTGTTTTGATTCATTTGTGCTCCAGGAACATCACTCATGCTGGTGCTGATCTGCCACGTACCCCTGTTAAGAGTCACACACTGCTTATGTTGTCCTGACGATATACAGATTTTCTAGGCATACCAGTGCCTTAGTGTCACATTGATTTCCTGAGAGTCCAGGGATACACTTGAAACAGTGCACACCGCTTGATCTATGGATCCTTCCACTGATTCCTATTTACATGTCTCTTCAATTACCAAGTCAGCCATAGTGACAGTAAACAAGTTCTAGGAAGAAACAAAGGTAACCACATCTGGGCTTGAATCAATGCAAGCCAACCAGCAAACCACCTAATCAAATATTAGCCAGAGATTCTGTAACGCTGAGCCAACACTGTCTTCTAGACTTCAGTTGAGAATCATTTAAATATAGCAAGTATTAGTGAGCTTTAAAATGTATTTTCTGAACATGCTGTTTTTCCCCTTAGATTCAGTAAAGTACTGAACAGTACTTAAAAATCTGATTTAAAAAATCATAACTCCCACTGCTTAGCTAATTTGCTAAATTGCCATTCATTTAAGAAGTACAAACATCAGAGTGGAGCATTAAAATAATACATAGTAATTCAGGACGAGTAATCAACACAGTGACTCTGACAATACAGGTAACATCTTACTTCTGAAAGCGAAGTGTGGAATCAGGACTGGCCCTGTTCACCATCTCCTTTCAAGGAGAACAGAGTAGAATGGCTAAACGACAGCAGGAAGAGAGAAGGAAGAAGAGGAAGAAATGATCTGGATAGTTTATTGGCTAAACAATCAGTCTTTGGGGAATTCTGGCTATATGAACATTCACACACACACACAAAAGAGTTCTTAACATTTTTGTAACTCTTTGCTATTTACAGATTCCTTTTACTTACATCATATTATTTGATTCTTACAGCAAGCCAGTACTAATGATTTTTATCAGTTCCATTTTAATGAGGGAAAAGAACAACTTACTTGAGATCTCAAAAGGAGAAGCAGCGGATGTGGGCCCCTCCATGAATCCCCTGACTCAAAGCCACTGTGTTCCTGCCTCTCCCTTGCTGCTTCTCTGATCCAGTTCTGTGGAATAGGCATATATGATTCAACCATGAACAAATTAACTCATCAGGCCATTAGCAAGGTTTGGAAATCAGGATGTAACACCTTTTAGTCTGGGCTCTAACTTTGCCTGGTACGTCTTGGAAAAGGTGTTTAATTTCTGCCTCCCTTGATTTGCTACTCTATTAGATGACATTGGGATGATGCAAGAGTCTCCACCACAAACTGAAAGATCACATGAGAGTCTTGGGAGCTTGAAAGGAGAGTGGTTTAAATGCCTGAATATTACCAGCATGGTAGTGTGCTAGCCATCATCGAGGGCACGCACTATGCTGGAATTACTCGGCATAGTGACTGTAGAAACATTTTCCTATCCCTTTTTTCATTCAGAAGTTAGTTTCAAAGAAATGTTACAAAAATTTTTCAGGGCCAGCCCGGTGGCTTAGCAGTTAATTGCTCGTGCTCCGCTGCTGGCGGCCCGGGTTTGGATCCCGGGCGAGCACCGACGCACCGCTTCTTTGGCCATGCTGAGGCCGCGTCCCACATACAGCAACTAGAAGGATGTGCAGCTATGACATACAACTATCTACTGGGGCTTTGGGGGGAAAATAAATAAATAAATAAAATTATACAAAAATTATTTAGGAAACAGTTACCTTAGTTAGGCTTTGGCCTTAACTATTATGTTTCAATAATTCTTAGAGTTTACACAACTAAAGTATCATTGGCACAAAAGAATATGCTTCAAAATTAATAAATAATATGTAATTAAAATAGAAAATAGTGTATCATTCTTTAGGCAAATTCCATATGTTGCAGGGTTATAAATGATATGTCTTTTTCTCTTACTTGCTACTTTCCAACTGTAAGAAATTTTCTTCCTTTCCAAAGGTTTTTGATAAAACTTTACAAATACAGTGGTGGGAGGAGAGGAGCATCTATTTTTTTGTGTGTGTGTGTGAGGAAGATCAGCCCTGAGCTAGCATCCATGCTAATCCTCCTCTTTTTGCTGAGGAAGACCAGTTCTGAGCTAACATCTATTGCCAATCCTCCTCCTTTTTTTTTTTTTCCCCAAAGCCCCAGTAGATAGTTGTATGTCATAGTTGCACATCCTTCTAGTTGCTGTATGTGGAACGTGGCCTCAGCATGGCCGGAGAAGTGGTGCGTTGGTGCGCGCCTGGGAGCCGAACCTGGGCCGCCAGCAGCAGAGTGCATGCACTTAACTGCTAAGCCACGGGGCCGGCCCAGAGGAGCATCTATTTTTTCACTCAGGTGGTTGAGTCAAGATGTATGCAAGATTTGAGTTAAAAACTTTTCAAAATTTAAGTCTAATCTGAGATGTATTGGATTCTCAGTATCTTTTAAAATAATTTTAAATAACATGTTTTAAGTAGCCTATAAAAATGAAATAGTGTGATTTATTTTCTGATTTGTGGAGATTACTAATATATTGCTGACCTTTTGAATCAACATCACTAATGCTTCATGTAATTAGAATAATCCGAAGAAAATACTTTGCTTCTTGAGTTTTCCCAACTCTCATTCCTAGAGCTGGCTTCTCCCTCAAACAAGGTAAAATTTTAATTACTGTAACAAGGTAGGAAAAGACTTATTTGGATAGAAATTGAGATATTCCCCTATGGCTTCTGGTAATATCTTATTGTAGTAAATATTTGAAAAAAAAATATATTAGAATCCATCATGTCCTACTCTAAATAGATGTGCTTATCAACCTTGAGGGGATTAATACTTATGGACCCTAACTCTCCCTTCTCCTATGCACCAGCCTAAGCTTTGATGAGAATGCCAACACTTATACTTCATTCTCCTCTTCTCAGTTTTATGCCAAAATCTACTATTGGAACTTGTTCCTGGAAACCAGAGAATGAGGCGAAGGTGGCAGGTTAAGTATCAGGGAATTGAATGGAACTTACATGCAGTGGCAGATGGACATCAAAGAACCATCTGGAAGTAGTGACGCAGTCCCTCACTATGAAATCCTGGTATTATGAGGTGCCTGTGTGGGTTGAGTGAGAATATTAACAGGAAGTAGAAACATGTGTTGGGAATGCCTACCAAGGAGAGATGCAAGATAGGAGGCATTAATATTAAGGTAGCAAAAATATTTGGTCACTGCTAGTCACCAGTAAAGAGCTAAGTTTTCCTCATTGCTCTGAACCTTTCTTGAATCCTCAAGTATTTCAGGAATCCTTGAACATACCACATTAATTTACTCTTCCCTCAGTGGCTGAAACAAGAAGACACAATGTGACCTGCAAGTAACATGTATTCCAGAACTTTTAATTGTTCTGTTTGTTCAACTTAACTTTCAAATTTAAGTATCCATTACCTGTCTTGTATTTCACATTAATTGAGGTCAAAGCAAGGTCTGCAAGTATCTGGTCATAGGCTTGTCAAATTTCCACACGCGCTATTGTTGGGCCTCCCTTTGTCTCATAGCAAGAAGGAGAATTGTTCGTCAATTTGGACAGCTTTCAAAGTGAAGTGCTTTTGTAGTTATAAACGCTCCAGCTATTCTTCTGCATTTAATCAGCTGCACAGTGAACATTGCCTTTCTCCTCCCATGACTTGAATAATAACACTTAAGTAACCTTTTCTCACTTTGCCATCTTAACAAGGGCTAGCCAGTGTCAGAATAAATCCACGTCAACCAAGTTTATGAGATTTGAGTTCCCAATTTGCAACTTCACCAACAACCACAATGCAAAAAAGCAAGTAGTTAGCACAGCCTGGTTATATTTTGAAGGAAATGTAAACAGCTGTTTACAATAGAATGTTGATCATATAACTCTATCTTTTCTAGAAAAAAAATGGTACCTTTGCTGTCATTAGAAGAATTTCAGGTCAAGTATATTCTTTAGATAATGACTATTATCTCAAAACAATAAGTATATGCAATGTCCCCATGACAATAGGAATATAAATATATCTTTGTGTTTATAATGCATGTAGGGTTATACTTGCAACTGTGGATGTTTTTAGGTGACATTTTGGGTAACAGTCTTTTTATTTTTTAATGAAAAAAAATTGGATTACTCACTTAACATTCATGACTAAACTCTACCTGTTCTTGTTCCTTACAACAAAGATCTCTGCTCAATTTTGATATATACATCTCCACTTTTTGCATCACCAACTTCTAAAAGTCACTTGTGAGATATATTGACCTTGTATGTATAAATGATCCTCCTCACAGAAATGTGCATTTAAGGCTGTGTGATCCTTGTTTCTAATGTTGTGTCTCCCTTCTCTCCTTTTTGTCTTTATCCACAGAACGTTTTTGTAGATAAACCAGCATTTCCGGAGTACAAAGTTTCTGATGCAAAAAAGTCCAAATTCATACTTTTGCATTTTAGCACTTTTAAAGCTGGCTGGGACTGGCTTATTCTGTTGGCGACGTTTTATGTTGCCGTGACTGTACCTTACAACGTTTGCTTTATCGGCAACGATGACCTGTCCACGACTCGGAGCACAACAGTCAGTGACATTGCAGTGGAGATTCTTTTTATTATAGGTAAGAACCAACAGCTGCCTTCCTAGCAGATTTGCATAGAGGAAGTAAGTGTGTTCCAGATTTTTCTGACGCGAATTTGAACTAAGATCCATTTGCATGGGCATGACTCAGTCTCTGATGCAAATTTTGAAGAAGCACATATTTGGATTTCTGGAAATTGCCTCTTCCAGCTCTTTCACTGTTCCTTTATTCAAACAGATCTAAACTGGTGTTCTGTGTTTCTATCCTTATTTTGCCAAAAATGGTCTAAAAAAGGCTTAATGGCTATTTTGTTTGTACTCTCACATCCATCATGATCTTAACTGTGTAAGGTCGGAGATGGAGCTTGGCAAGAACCCATCAGTGGTGTTCAGAGAGCAGTCTAATCCTGGCATGGTTCTCCATGCCCTTCCATGCCCTTTTGGCATGTTGATGGCAACTGCCATAGGTGGCCTGGTTGCAGAAGCAAAGAATTACATAAGCCTTCTAGTTAACCGAGAAAAGCAGTGAGTATGTGATTTTAACCAAAGAAGAGGTCCCAAGGGATGTTTGCTAAGCGTATTTACTTCTAGAATATTGGGAATCTCAGTTGAAGCTGTTTTTGCTCCACGCTTGTAAGCCTTTTCCTATTTTCCTGTCCTTTAAATCTTCATCTTGTTAGGCCAAAGCCTAGCTCTTTCTTGCTCATTCTAGGACAGATTCTAGATCTCCATTAAAGCTTAGATTGACTCCCTGTCCAGTTCTTGACCTGGTTATGGTGATATACGGCAACATCTTAACTGTAAAGATAAGAGAATGTTTCGAAAATGTTTTCGAGCAGGTAAGTGAATAAAGGAATAAGAAATGGATCTTAAAAGTTCAAAGAAAAGGAAATAAATACATGAGACAGACCAAAACCTGTTTCAATGGTGCTGGTACTTTTTTCTCTGTGAGCTGGTAAAGCTTTGGGGCCAGAGTGAGTTCTTTAGCTGAATGTCAGTACATGTTTGCTCTGGGTGAGTTTGTATGCTCTTGGTGTGGCTTTGGCATCACTATTAACATTGCAACTACAGGGACACCCCTCAGAGATATGTTAGGACCCCTGTTCCCACCCCAAACATGGTGGCTGTAGTATGTTTAGGCCACTAGATGGCAATGTTGTCTAGTTAGGTAGCTTGGAAAAGCTACAAACTCAAGAAAATTTGTCTTTGTTTTTTTTAAAATTAAACTATTCTTTATTGGAAAGGTATAACAATAAAGGGATATTAAATCACTATTAAATGGAAAAATAACATTCCAGTTCGAAAAACAATTTAAAAGGAAAATTGTAAACAAATTGGTGTGTCCATATGCCAATCCATTATAGTTTTATATCCTTTGCTAACCTTTAGTGCCGTCTCCCCCCCACCCATGGCATACACATAAATTAGCACCCTAAAGACTCCTTGTGACCTCATCAAAGTTCTCAAAAACTTGGGAAGTCATTCAACATGTCTGAGCCTGAGTATCTGCTTAACAAATATTTTTTCTTCTTATTATTACTATTATTATTGTTATTTACAACTCTGTCATAGGGCCAAGGTTATATCTTGAACTTTCTTTTCAGCTCTTCTTGGTTCTTAGATATTTGAAATTCCAAGGGCTTAGAAGCCACTTCTGGTACTCCATGCTCATTGGCAGATGATGACTTGTTTACACTCAGGACAAGTGACACCTGTGAGAAAGATATTTTGTACTAAACCAATAGAGTCTGGCTTGCCCCCTTTCCTCTACACCAGCATAGTTGCCCCAGAATCTTCTGTGTTCTTTCTTACTGTCATTACTACTGTGCTCCAGGCGGCAAGATGTTTCTCTATGTAGGCAATACCCATCCCTTACTAGTTTCATGACAAAGGAATGGAAATGCCCTCCTGTTTTTATGCATTTTACCTTCTACAAAGATTACTTTAGAACTTAAGATTTTGGTCTGCTAACAGTTTTGGTATGATTCCTGCCTCGAATCTCTTGTTGACCTATTTTTATAAGCAGTAAAACCTTCCTTGCTCTTTCCTACTACTATCTTCCTGCTCTTTCATCTTTTAAATGAGTTTAAATGTATCTACAACTTATTATAACATATTTGGAAAAATAGCTTAAACTAATATTTCTCGAAGTATGTTTCCCAGAAACTTTATGTATGAAATATTTCACAAAAGTGGCCTAAAAATGATCATTGAGAAATAAGTCAAAATACTAGGAATAAAAAAGTGTATTGCCTATAATATTGTATTTTTACAATACTAAGGCAACATTTGTACCATTTAATATTTATTAAATGGGTATGTGTGGTAATGTGGTAATGTGTGGTAACATATTTAACATACTGTTTATTTTCTATTTCTAGAATAGTGTTATTAAATTGACATTTTATAATCAATCGGGTCAGAATTGTTAAAAAGTAGTTTAAAAGAAGGTTTGGGAAGGAAAGGTTTTCATATAGCTAAACGATGCTTTTAAAATATTTTGTGATTTGTACTACTCTATATAAATGTAAGGCAATGTGATTATTTTCTAGATGGGGAAAAATTAAATGTTCCATGAAAAAAGAATGTATAGTCAAAATGAAAGTTGGGAGATAATATGTCTCTTTTGGAGATGCAAAATACGCTTTAGCATTATAAATCCTCTGAGAAATTCAGTCATAAAGAAATCAGTTTAACTCTGATTAATCCAGCACCTCCTAAAGTTATTTTTACCTCAGAACTCATTGCCCCCCAGACCACTTAGTACACTCTTTTGGGAAGACTGACTTAAAAACATTCTTCCCTGATGGATTCACCATAAAGAAAGTATCTGAGTGCAATTATGCTAGTCAAAATATAACTATGAATGGTGAGCTTGACTCTTTCCTAACTACTCTCTTCCTCTTGAGTTACAAAGTGAGTATAAAATTACTTTTAGTTTGAAAACCATCATGTATTAACTTAGCTGCTGATTCAAAGCCATACAGAAACTTAAAATGAGAAGTGACCTAAAAAAGAAAAAAAAAAGAAAAGTGACCTACTAGTAATTAATCCGATCCAATCTTTCTTACTTTATAGGTGGGGAAATTGAGTCCTAGTGATTTGCCCAAGCCTCCATGACTAACTGATGGCAGACTCAGGTCTCCTGGGTATTGGATCAGGCTTTTTAAGAGTTTATAATCAATATGATTCCATTTTCTGAAAAATTCCACTCAATTTGCTTTCCTTTATTTATAACAAGGAGACAGAAAATGAGAGAAAGAAGTGCCAACTTCCTTCTCTTTCTTCCATGAATGCAGAAACTGATAGTTTGAATCTCTGAAATCTTGGTGGTAAAAACTGTAGTATACCCATAGGTCCAACAATCACTTCCCCCAGTTCCTTACTAAAATACCAAAGAACCCACTTTTTTGCAGGCAACAGTATGCCCAGACCCAGGGAAATTAATTATGACTATTCTAAGCCAGTGGTATTTCCATTACCCTTAGCCAGTTTCAGATGTAGGGTTAATTATGTGACCAGTTCTATCCAATAGGATACAAAAAGATCGTTTCTGAGGACTTCTTGGAAATCTCTTTTTTTCCCCCTGAAAAAAGAAGAGAGACATGTGAGGGAAAAATACTTGTGTCCCTATTCCTTCTTTTCCCAGGATTTGTGGATGGGAGGACATGATGTGTGTACCTATGACAGCCATCCTTAATTGTTGGGAAAGACATAGGAAAGAAGATATGGATGGCAGAGCAGAAAGTTGAGATATTGCACCTCTGAACTCCTTATCGGGTGATATAGTAATGCTATCATTATGGGAGCCACTGTTAATTGGATATTCTGTTACTGATAGCTATATCATTCTAAAAAAAAAAAAAAATACCACTCTAGCATCTGTGACCCCTTCACTGAGCTATTTCTGAGGTTCTAAGATATATCCTTTCCAAAGAAACAGAATGCTTTTTCTTCTTTCCTGTAATTCCACTGTAAGCCTATCTAGGAAGTGGTTTGCACATACTTCTTATCTGCTGTTATAACCGCAAAGGCTTAGAATCATTGGCTATGCCATGAAGCTATAACTCTGATTGACTTGGTCTGTCTAAGAACTCCTCAGAAGGTTAAAGGTCAAAGGAAACATGGTATGCAATTGTATTTTCTCTTTACATTTACCTCAGTCACAAAAGGCCAGTTGAGAGTCGTGTGGGATAAAGAGCAATCCTACATTGTGTAGACCATTCTGTCCAGGACTGAACATCTAGCATTCTTACCCGCTACCCACCAGCAATGCTCCTCAATTATTAGGAAAACCCCAAACACCCCATACATATTTGGAAGGCACTTTTTTCTCAACGTTTTATTTTTAAGGTTATATTCTGTGTCCATTTAGGTAGTTCTAGTTCAGTTCTCAGTAGGGACAGTATCACATGTAGGGAACATTTTAGAAATATGTGAGTTTGACTTTAATTCATTAATCAGCGTTACCATCATTTGGTAACGCTGATTAATTTAGCATTTATTTAGTGCTTTCAGATCACATTTTACATATTTACAAGTGATTTCACCCCAACTAATGAACAGAATTCGTATAAGTGCAGTATTTCTTATGAGCACATTTCTATATTTTCATCATGCTGATTATTTCTTTTTCCTTTTGTCTATAATGCTTTATTAATCAATGCTTCTATTCACTTACATGTCACCAAATTTTTCTATCTCAGGATCTTTATTTCGTTATATCGTTTAATTTTCATTTTAATCTTGTGACATAATTAAGGCAGGTATATCTGTTTATACACAGGAAGGAAAGGGGGAAAACGAGTAAGCAGTTTATCCAAAATCTAGCCAATTACTGACCAAGCTAGGACTAAAACCCTAAACCCATTTGCAAAATGGGCAAAATGGTAGCATTATTGTGAGGATTTAGTGAGGTAATTGTATCAAGAAATAAGCTCACTCACTGTTCAATCAGTAGTGATGAGTATCACCAATAATGTCACCAAGCCCATATCTCTTCAATTTGTTTTAAAATCCACTATTTTCAGAAAATCAGCACTCTTTAATACATATTGAAAATCCAACTAATCATGAGAATAAGGTAGACCAGAACATTCCACATCCCTTAGCTTTCAGGAACACAAGTGTCTGGGGACTCGTTACCGTTTAAAGGATCTAAGGCTTTTACAACTACTTCTACAGACTCGGCTCAGCATCCTTTTAGAAAAGCCAAGAGAAGATCTCTTAAATACCATCGTCTTACATCTACCTAAATCAGGCATTCTTTATCTGCAGCAATCTGGGGCCTGGCATGCATTGAATGATTCCAAACAATGTTAGAGGCAATTATTCCAGTGTCTTCTCCCATCCAATCTTTCATCAGCACTTCTAAGAACAAGGAAATGAGCTGATCTGCATTTCTGCTCCTCCTCCTTTTTTCTGCCCAGCTCTGATGAAGCCTGAAAGGCACAAGCTAGGCTTCCAGTAAGACAATCTGGGAGGAAGTCATTAGATAAGGCTTAATCACCAGCTTTACAGTAACTGAGACTTATCTCTATTCAACAACTTCATAATTTTATTGGATGTGTGTTCAATTTCTAATAGTATTTTTAAATACACGTTTGTTTTGTAAAACTTCTCCCAAAATCCCCTCTTCATTGTGCACAGTCTTTATAAATATGCCTTTTCCCATATAACATGGAACTGAGTAATGTTCTTAAACCATTCAATTCCAGTTCATTACTCTCCAGTAGAAACTCAAGCCTCACAAGTACTTTAATTCTTTCAGCATTCTTGGCTGTCTTTTCCTGTTAGGGCAAAATATATAAATCTCGGTGGAACCTGAAAAAGTATAGACATTTTATGTCTATTTCATTGTACAGGCAAACCTCAACTTATAGTCATTTTCCTGAAAAATGCAAACAAAGATATGTCATTTTGCCCCTTGGCTTAATGACTAAAATTGAAGGTACAGACTTGGAAACTGGAGGGAAAGGCTTCTAACAATAAATGAAGTTGAAATTTCATGCTGATGAGGAATTAAAATAAGTTTTACCGCTGAATGATTTGGGCATCCGGGATTCCCGGACTACATATTTAGAAGCTTTAATAAGTTAGCATTCATTTATCTCTCAGTATTTGAGTCCCTCCCTCCCTCCCTCTCTCCCTCTGTCAGTCCTATTCTTTCTCCCCTACCACTCACTTACTCACATTCTCCCTTCTAGTCTCACTCAGCCTTTCCAACATAGGGTGGCAATGGAAGCCCACACAGCCACACGCCCCCATATCTGCACACATGCACCCCCACAACCCAAAGCCTTAAATATGTTGAGGAGACTCTTTGCAGTTATTCCATTTAGCCATTCACACTGATCTTGGATTGAGTAATAGGGTCTCTTACCAACAGTAACTCAAGATGGCACTCAGAAGCGTAGCTCAGATTTCATCCTTGTTCCAAGTGGCCATTTTTAACCAAGCATGGGAGTATTTCCAGGGCCTACATTCCCAGATAATACATTAGGAGTATCAAATAAATGGAATGTATTGTATTGAGCATTATCAACAAGAAATGAATCAGGCCAATTTGGTTACTGACCAGCTATTTTCTGTTGAATAAATCTAAGCCTGAGGATGTAGCAATAATTAAACAAGAAACAGAAAACTACCCTGCCGCTTCAGATTCCCAGAGAAATGTAATATATCCAGTGTCTTATCTCCAAAGTGAAGAGATTTTACATGTCAGAATGCCTTGGGGGAAAAAGAGAGTGCATTGAAAACTAAGGTACTATTTTCATTATTGCTATTAAGAGCTCCCAAGTAAGTTGGCTTAAAAGTACCTATTTAAGCAAAGATTAAAGCTGCATTTATTTTGCAAATAAACTATCGGTTTAATTATTGCTTCTTTAGGCTTTTCAGAATTCCCCCTGGGAAGATGAAGCACTATGATAAATCAACTATTGAGCGGATACCCAAGATACCTGACCACCGTATTTTCCTTAATCACGTGAAACTGAACTGCAAAGCAGAGTGTTTCTTCATTTGATGGGTTCAAAAATAGCAATTAATATTTTCCATAGGCTAGAATAATAAGTTTATGTTTGATTATAAAAAGTACTTTATTCATCATCATTTCCTATTAGACAGGCACGTAGATTTTTGGAAATAGTCCTACCAATTCTTGCTATGAAGAAAATCATACACAATGACAATGTTCTAACAAACCAACAAATTACATTTTAAAGGCATTTTCTTTTGATTAGTTTAATTTCTCCTCTGTGGAGATATGCTAATTATATAAACCTTAAAATAGAAACAATGGAGAACAAATGGCCTTCAGTCACACCCATTCCCACACACTCACAGCTTCCATGTTAAATCTTTCTGGTTGTTTTTTTCTCTATTTCTTTTCATACGATTGAGATCATAGTCTATGCAAATTTTGATGCCTTTTTTTCATATAACACTTTGATATAAATATTTCTCTGTGTTTTATAAATGTTTATAAACATTCAATAGTTGTATGATATCCCAACATGTAAATGAACCATTCTGTTTACTTAACCATGTCTTAATTGTTACACATTTAAGATGATTTTTATTTTTTTGCCACTTATATAAAAAAAAGTAATGAACATCTCTGTGCAAAATATATTTATTCACTAACTAAACTGATATATATTGAATGCCTCTTGTTTGCCATGCACTGTTTTAGATGTTAGAGATAGAAAAGCAATGAAACAAGCAAGAGATCCTTCCCCTCATGGGATTTATATTCTAATAGGGGACAAACAAGAAACAAAACAAATAAGCAAAACATATAGCACGTCAGATAGTGGTGAGTTGCACGGAGAAAAATAAAGCAGAGAAGGGGGAAGGAATGGGCTGCAATTTTAAACGAAGTGGTTGGGGAAGTCGGTTGAGAATACAACGTTTAAATAAAGACATAAAGGAAACAATCATCTCTGTGTCTTGATAAACATTCCAAGCAAAGAGAACATCAAATTCGAAAGACCCGGGGCCCGCCCCGTGGCTTAGCGGTTAAGTGCGTGTGCTCCGCTACTAGCGCCCTGGTTCGGATCCCGGGCGCGCACCGACGCACCACATCTTCGGCCATGCCAAGGCTGCGTCCCACATACAGCAGCTAGAAGGATGTGCAGCTATGACATACAACTATCTACTGGGACTTTGGGGAAAAAAAAGGAGGAGGATTGGCAATAGATGTTAGCTCAGAGCCGGTCTTCCTCAGCAAAAAGAGGAGGATTAGCATGGATGTTAGCTCAGGGCTGATTTTCCTCACAAAAAAAAAAAAAAAAATGCAAACGACCCTACTCCTACACTTAGAATTATGTTCAGGAGTGGAATTATTGGGCCAAAGAATATTAATATATACAGCTTATAACATTTTCAAAGTTTTATTTTTTAATCACATTATCCTTACAACATTTATTGGTCAGTAAAGCTCTAGCTGAAATGCAATTTTTTCCTGCTAATATTTTTTATAGTCATAGCCATTGTGAGAAGTTCTAGGTGCGTGTTGCTTTCTGAATTTTTTAAAATACTATACAGTCATTTCATTTAATGGAGTAATTTAGATAAAAAAAGTGTTATCAATATTGTATTATTGTTATTTATTCCTTTTTTTTCTTAGGAAATTAGATATATGTGCAAAATAGAGTTATATTTGCCTGACAAGCACCAAGCTTATTTCACAATGTACCTGAATTATGTTTAAATCTGAAACATTTGTGAGATGGCAAATTTGGAGGAAAATTTTCTTAGCACACATTCAAGAACGATGCTGCCCTGCGACTTACATATTACTGTAAAAAGACAATGAGAAGGAACACGTGCTCATAAAATATGAAATAATAGCGCTATTTTGAACAAGACAAGGAGATTAAGAACGGAATATTACTAAATTTAGAAACCCAGAAGAAAATTATGAGTTCTTGATTTAGAAACTTATTGCAGAATAATGAGGGTTTTTTTCCATTTGCCTCTGACCAAACATGAACTCTGCTACGTCATTCTCTCCTTTTCCCACTTTTTCAAGCATGTTTTCTTCCACTATATAAAAAAACTATATTCTCTAAGTAAAAATGGCATTATTTATGTGGCTTGTATTTCCCATTTCAATCCACGCATTTAGCATTTGCCATTGGAATAATCTCTTCTCCTGTTACTCCAATTGTTTTAAGATAAATAAATATATAAATAATTTAAGAAACCAAATATATATTGAATATGTTGAGAAGTTGTTTAAATATTTTAGATAACAGAAAACATTATGGTCACCTGGGTCTAGATATAATTCATTATGTGTTATTCAATTCATTAAATATTTGTTGAGGACCAATATGATGTCACCCAAGCGATTGCACATGGCAATTCCTCAACATAGCATAGAAGACTCTTCATGGTCTGGACTCTGTATCTCTATCCTTTTATCTATTACAACTTCCTCCTCCTTCCGGAGGCTCCAGTCATACTGGACCGTTTGTAGTTCTTCAACTGTGTCGTTCCTCGCATCCTTTCTATTTTCTACTCTCAGAAAAAACTCGAAATCCTGTATGGTCCACCTCCTAATCGTCTATTGATACATCCTCTCTTCTTATTCTCATTGCCACTACTTTAGTTCTGGTCACCATCAGCTCTGACTGGATTGCTCCACCTCCTGAGTAACTTCCTTCCCTGCCCACACTCTTAGGATCTATTTACTATGCTAGAGCCAGGTTTTAATTATTGTTGGGTTTTTCTCCCCCCCCGGGAAAGATTTACCCTGAGCTAACATCTGTTGCCAATCTTCCTCTCTCTCTTTTTCTTTCCTCCCCGAAGCCCCAGTACATAGTTGTATATTCTAGTTGTAAGTCCTTCTAGTTCTTCTATGTGAGCTGCCTCCACAGCGTGGCTACTGACAGACGAGTGGTGTGGTTCCACTCCCAGGAACTGAATCTGGGATGCTGAAGTGGAATGTGCCAAACTTTAACCACTAGAGCATCAGGGCTGGCTCCTTGTTATTGTTATTTTATATAATGTATATCCGATTGTGTCATCTCACCACTTAAAGCCCTTCAATCAATTCCTATTCTTGAACTTTAAAAAAATGTGTACTTGCCACCTCCATCCTCTTCCCCTTTGCCTTACTAACTCTTATTCATCCTTTAAGACACAGCTCACTTGTTATCTCCCACCTGTCTGTCCCAAATTGGTGTTAGCTATTCCTTCTTGGTGTTCCCGGGGGACTCATCACACAATTTTATAATTTCCTGTTTCACTTACCTATATCTCCTGCTAAACTGTAATTTCTTTGAATGCAGGAATAGAGTATTAATCATTTTTGTACTCCCAGAATCTAGCCAATACACGTACATATAAGGTGATCAATAAATACTGGTTGAGTAAATAGATGAGGGGCAATTATTACTAGTTCCATTTTACTTAAACAGAAATTGGAACTTAGAAAATGTAAAGAACTTTCCAAAGGACACACTGCTACTAAATGGGAGAATTGAAATTGGAATGCAGTTATATTTTATTTTTATGCCAATGTTCATCACAAAGGATCGTGACATTTTATCATATCAGCACATCTAACTGAACTAAGATTAGAATTTTAAAGAAGAATATCCAAAAAAGTACACATTTTAAACTTGCTGATTGGTGCTCACAGCATGATTATTATTGTGGTTTCCTTGGAAATCAGTAACTTTGGTAGTATTCCTCTGAGGACCTTCAAAATAGTGTCATTGAAATTGGATAATCCAAAAAATATAATGGGGGGCCGGCCCTGTTGGCTTAGCGGTTGAGTACACACGCTCCGCTACTGGTGGCCTGGGTTGGGATCCCGGGCACGCATGGCCGAACCACTTCTCTGGCCATGCTGAGGCAGTGTCCCACATACAGCAACTAGAAGGATGTGCAGCTATGACATACAACTATTTACTGGGGCTTTGGGGAGAAAATGAGAAAAAAGAAAAAAGGAAGAGGATTGGCAATATATGTTAGCTCAGGGCCGGTCTTCCTTAGCGAAAAAAAAAAGAGGAGGATTGGCATGGATGTTAGATCAGGGCTGATCTTCCTCACAAAAAAAAATATATACACATAATGGGAAGTATGGAAAGACTCAAAATACACTGGAGTGGAAAAAGTTTAGGATACTGAACAAGAAGCAATTCTCAGTCACTTTTTTGGGGAGACCAATAGTGAACGAAGAGATATCCAAAATTAATGACTTTTCAAACAAAAAAGTGTGAAGACCTAAAAAGATCATTCCATGGGTGTACAGCAATACTGTGCACATACAAGACAAGGCATAAGAATGCACAACCATAAAAGTGAATGGAAAAGGGTGGATGGAATGTTACCTCCTGTGCATGAGTTGATAGAAGTTAAGGTCTAGAACGTTAAGTTGTATAAATTTGATGAACCAGAAAGAAATTGCAGGGAGGTTAACAGCTATAGCAGCCAATGTAGATTTTTGTTTTCTTTCAAAGAATGGAAACCAAGAGATGTTAGTGGCAGAGAGGTAATGAGGAGGTGATATTTCACGTTCGTTGTGCTGAAACAGGTTTCTTCTGTATAATACACTCCCGCGTTGGAATCCTTCTGGTGGTGCACACACACACACACGTTTTAGGTTCCTATCAGGGCATTGAGTGGATTTATGCACACATGTTGGGTACATGAGGAGGGCTGGTTAATTGCAGGTCATCTGACTGTTGCCTGAGAGCTTAATAGTTCAAGGATGATTACTTTTCTTTTTATGGGACATACTTATACTAAAGAATTATTCATTCTTTGTCTGAAATTCAAAGTTAACTGGCTGTCCTCTATTTAATTTACTAAACCTGGCAAGTATATACAAGAGTGACCTCAATGGATCATATTAATGCCTTGGTTCTAGCAAGCAACAGCAGGAGGTTGAGGCTCAAGAGCAGCTACATGAACGGTTTATGTTGAAGTGACACTGACCAATTTTTGACTAGGGATTGCAAAGGAAAAATCACTACTTAGGAGAACTGCCATCCTTAGTAGAGGCTAGAGAACTGGGTGAGTCCCTTGCCCATAATGATAAAAGGTCACATTTTGATTGTACTGTAGAGACCAGCCACCAAAACACCATTTCCTGGGGCTGGGAACTATTAAATTACTAAGTTAATGGAAAGAGAGAGCTATGAACTTTGCTTTGTGTTCTAGGTTTAATAAGCTATTGTAAGAAGAGCTGCAACAATAATTCAGTGACTTATGGGATATAGAAATGTATTTCCCTCTCACCCAATATTCTGGGGAGGACATTGAAGACTAGTAGGGAGAAGTTGGGGGAAGTAGTTCTCTTACAGAGTCATTTAAGGACTGAGACTGACAGTGGCTCTACCATCTTTAGTGGATGGCTTCTAAGGTCACTCTGTTCTTCTTCATGCCAGTCAGCAGAAATAGAAAAGCAAAGAGTATGAAAAAACTAATGTGCTCAATTTGATGGGCAAAGCATAAAATTTGCACTCAACACTCCACTTGCAAGAGCCTAGCCACATGACCACGCTAGTTGCAAAGAGGGCTGGGAGGTGTCATTCAGTTACAATTCTATTACTCTGGAAAAAGGGGAATATGAATTTGGCGAACAGCTATCTTTTGCCATTATATTTTGCATGATGTATCCTAGAGTTGCATTACAGGGCTATTAGATCGAGGGGAAAAGAGAGAAGAAAAGCAAGATACTATTTTAAATATTAGATGCAATTTTCCCCATCATTTAACTTAAAGAGAATATGGGGTAATGTGTGAGATAGGTGACCACAGTCTTCGATGCCCTGAGTTGGTTTCAATTTTTGATATGAATGTGATTTTAGTATTTTGAGGAACCTACAACATGACCACTGGATGCAAGTCAACTGCTTTGTCTACTATTTAACTGAAGATGCCACAATCTCTTTTAATGCTGAAGGAAAAGGAGGCAGAATGGACTTAATGAGAGATAATACACCGGGATGACATGCTTTATGGGTGATTCAAGTTCTTTTGGGTGTAATTTTGACTCTATGTGAATTACTCTTTACTCACTGACTTCAGAACCTAACAACAACATAATATGCAAATCTGCTACCTGCAAAATAAATTGCTTTTTCTCCACAGTCATTTAATAAGAGCTTTTTTACTGCATGTTTGAGATGTATTTCAAGGCTTGTGTATTACAAGACACCAAGCCAGTTTTTCCCAAGCAGTGAAGCCTATAGATAAGCAAAGGCAAGTAATTCACATGCTCATTAAAGGTATCACGTAAAAGAAAAGTAAGAGGAAGAATAGTGAACAGTTATGGAGAGTGATATTTGATCAGATCAACCCCTGTCTTGAACACCATTGTTAAGATAATACAAATGAATCCTTATCACCAAGAGATGTATTTTCATAACAGATTGAAAATCTGAACTGACCATACACGAGAAAATTCTGATAACAATTGAAATATACAGAATGCATGGCCAGTAGCAATCTTGAAGCAAGTTTGAGAGGCAGTTATGTTTGAATCTCTTGAATAGCAAAGAAGACATTCCTGCCTGCATTTAAATATGTATTCAGAATAGCATCAGTACTGATGTACATTCAAATGCTAAATAAACATACAGCATTAGCTTGGGTAATAGAATTCATCAAACCATCCCAAGTCAAGTTACATACTAGTGACCGCCAAACACCACATTTGCATTACTCAGTTGTTTGAATGAGGCCTCAGAAAACAACTTCTTGGAATAAAACCTTAGCTTTACAGTTTGTGTCAGTGTTAAGTCCTGAGTAACCTGAATTTTGTAGCACCTTCTGACTCTAGCCCTATAGAGATGATATGGTTTTATCTATATTGCTAGAAAAACAGCAGTAAAACTATTTAAATGTAATAAAAGGTTAATTTGAAGACAAGACCTTTCTTGAGTACATGAGTGGATCGTTTTTAACAAATAGATGTATTTTTGTAAAATTTTATTTACTCATCTTTACATCAACAGCCAGTGCCCTATGAATAGTAGGTACATAAACACAGAGTAGGTAGGTTTTGAGAGTTACATTTTGCTCTCTCTGGAATATCACTGAGAAGCTCTAGACACTACATTTGTATAAACAGATACAGGAGCAGTTTCTACTCTTCCCTCCAGAAATACTATTCAGTAAATAAAGGATAAACTTTGTAAGATCTTAAAAAGACTTTCAATGTGAAATATGAACAAATAGAAATAGCTGGTGTCGGGGGAAGAGGGAGAATCTCCCTCTGCCCTTTTCCTTAAGGTTCTTATGGCTGGCCAAATAATCAACAAGACAGGTTAGCAGGAGAAAATAATACCAAGTTTAATAACATGTATACATGGGAGAAGCTCAGAAATGAGCAACTCGTCCCTCTGTCTAAGCTGCTTGCTTAAGTATTGCAGCTAAAGGCGAGGAGCGTGTTGGGGGTGGGTAGTGACCTGGGACTTCAGAGGGCAGGAGGACAATTCTTTTCGGGGTCATCTATAGATAATGTGGTCAGGGAGAGACAGAGTTTTTAATAAAAGAGGCTTGGTGCCTTTGCTATTGTAATCTCTATCCTACATTATCTTTACAGCCATTATGACAGAAGATCTGTTCCAGGAAGGAGCCACCATATCAAATTCTTTAGGCAGTTAGTGGGGGAAGTCAAATGTCCTTCAGAGAAAACAATCAAGGTAAAGAGATATATTTCAGAGTGGCCAAATTTTGATCTCCTACACTGGTAATTTTGTTTCTTTTCAGGCTCTAGCTCTAATTGGTAACGCCTTTGACATCGTGCGTATCCAAAGGATAGATTTAACTTCCTGGAGCACGTCTTCAACTCTCTGACTATAACCCAGGTGCACTTTGGTATTAACAGGCTCTGGAATCCTCCTGACTTTTTCTAGTTCTGCTCTCTCTTGTTGAGTTCCACATGTAGGTATTTGAATTTTTAATTCTGCTTCCCTTGTGATTTCCCTTCTCAGCTTTGGTGATCCAGTTACCACAATGAATTCTTGGCTCTTAAATGCCTGGTGATATTGACTTGACTTGTCATTGCACCACTCTTTCAAACAACCCGGAAGGAGAATTAATACAACATAGACACCATTTAACTTCCCAACTTTCTGTTTGATTTCAGTGACCTGGACTATAACACAACTAAAGCAAAGAATTACTCTGTGCCTCAACTTTGGCATTATTGCCTGGTCCTACTCATACATTACTGAAATTAGTTGGATGTGGCTTGATATTATTGATCCTTTTGTGATTTTTACTGTTCACAATGACTAAAAATAGACTGAATTGTTGAAACCACAGGTAGAAATGCAATTCTGGCATAACAAATATATGGCACTTTCTACTGATGCATTCACAGGAATAGCTATGAATTTGTAATGTGCTTAAATGAGAATCTGTTTTCTCTTAAGCATGGTTCCATTACTTCAAATACTGAATATTTTATTCCATTTAGATTTTTTTTAGTATAACACTTCAGATTTGTGACTAGTCAACTCTTGCTTTAAAAGTCAAATATATTAGTCATAGTTTAAATACTCTTGAAAGTTCTTAAATATAGCTTGAACATATCTGTTTCTTACTGAGCTGGAAAAGCTGATATCTGACAGATAGGCCTTGCAACAAAATATGGAGATCAGAAAGAGATCTACATGTATATGATCACTTGGTTTGTGACAAAAGTGCCACTGAAATGCTTTGGGGAAATGATAATGTTTTCTAAAATGGTGCTAGATCAATTAGATATCCACCTGAGAAAATATAAATCTTAACTCCATATACAAAATCAATTGCAGATGGGTTGTAGATTAATAACATTGGCATAGGCATAAATTACTTAAACAGAACACAACTCATAATCAGACTATATAATAACAATTCTTACAAATCAGTAAAAGGAGGGGAAACATATTTCATGACACTAAAATCCTGAACCAACACTTCATAAAAGAAGATATCCAAACATGCAATTAGTATGTGCTCATTATCATTAGGAAAATGAAAATAATTTCACCACCAGTAGAATGGCTCCAATAAAATTAAGAAAAAAAACAAATTACCAAGAGTTGGGGAAGATAAGGATCAACCTGAAATTTCATGCAATGTATAACAGATATGTAAATTAGTACAGTCTCTCTGTTATACTCTTTGCCAGCATCTACTAAAATAAAATATATACTTACTTTATGACCCAGCAATTTGACTCATAGAATCAACAGACATACCCATACCTGTACAAGGAAAGGTACAGGTATTGTGTATGTGCATATGTATGAATATAGATATACACACACACATATATATACACACAACATATATTATATATACATATGTATATTTCTAAGAGCAATAACTGTAATAACCCAAACTGGAGACAATGAAAATTTTCATCAACAATAAAATTAAGAAGTGAATTTCTGTATAGTTATACAATGAAATACCATACAGCAATGAAATACTATACAGCAATGAAAAACAGTGAACATGGTACCACGTACCATACCAATACCATACCATACCATACCATACCACCAAATTGATGAAAATCACATATGCAATGTCTACTGCAAGAATACACAAGAGTACATGCTATATGATTCAAAATAAAAAGTTCCTAACTAATAATGCGAAATTAATCTATGGTAATTGGGACAACAGTGAGCTTTTGGAGGTTAATGACTGGACAGGAACACAAAGGAAGCTTCTGGTATACTGTTCTTAGTTATATCTCTATTCATTGGTGATGACAAAAATGGTCAGCTTTGGGAAAATTCATTGAGCTGCATTCTTAAGATTAGTGCATTTTATGGTATATATACAATTCATGAAATAAAATGTTTTTTTGAAATATATTGAATAGCTTTGTATATAGCTAAATATACATAATATAAATATGCATAAAATGCTACATATTATCTTTTTATGACTCTAAAAATTACCTAAATTTCAAAAAGCAATTCATGGATATCACCAGAAGAATTCCCTTCTTAGGCTGGAAGAAGGAGATGAATTATAATAAACAATGTGCTGGTGGTAGCATACAGACAGATTCTGAGTATAAATTCCATCTCTACCACTTTCCAGTTTGGTAACTTTGGGCTAGTTAATTCTGAGTCTGTAACTTACCACTAAATGGACATAATACCTACTTCATAGTGACCATGTGAGCATCAAAATAGCTCATACATGTAAAGTACTTAATCCCTGTCACATAGTAAGAATTTAATAAATGTTAGCTATTATTATTTTTATTATTTTATTGTCATTTTAGCATCATTATATGCATCAGGTCTGAAAAGTAACAATAAAAATAATAGTGTTAATGTGTTATGCAACCTTAGATAAGTCATTCATTCTCCCTGTTTCTCGGTTTTGAAGCCTGTAGAGTGATAGTAGTAGTACTGTGAGTAGTAATAACAACAATGACAACTAATATCTGCTCAATGGTTCACAACCCAGGGATTCTAACTCCAGATTCTATACTGTAAGCCACTCTGTTATATAGCCTTGTAGGAATACCTATCAGTCAGGATGGGCTAGGGTCTGCTGTGGTAACAAGCAACCTCAAAGTCTCAGTGGGATATAACACAAAAGTTTATGTCTCACTCACGCTGTGTGTCCATGTGGGTCAGCAGTGAGCTCTGCCTGTTGTAGCCACTCAGGAGCCCATGCTGATGGAGGCTCCATCTTGCCACGAACTTCCATGATCATCAAGGCAGGGAGAAGAAAATGTGAGGAACTGCACACTAGCTCTCAAAACTCTTCCCCGGAAGTGTTTCAGGCTACTCCTGCTCTCATAATTTTAGCCAAAGCAAGTCACAGAGACACACTTTGTCTCTTCAGGTGGTAGGGAAACATAATCATACCAGCAGGTAGAGAGCCAGAAATATTCAGAAAACAAAACTAAAGACTATCACAAATACTAAGGATGTTATTTTCCTCAAATACGAAAATGAAGAAGAAAGTCCTAATTAAAATGTAAAGTGCTCTGTAACTATAAAGATCTTATATTTAATCTAAAGTTTTTCTCTCTACTGAGGATGTGTATGTTGGATTTCACATTGGGTCAAATATTAATTTTTTTAACACAGTTTTTATTAGTTATCTCAGTCTTCATTAATTCTAAGCTTTGTTATTTGGATAATCAATATTTACTTCATATGAAATTAATAGACTCTGTTAATTTTTATCATTTTAATTAATTAATTCCTGACTGAATATTACAGATATGATAGTCCTTACATTTCCTATTGTACTTATGTTTGGAAATTTTACCGCCTGATAACTATATTATAGACAGAATAAGTATGCCAAGACTTTCTGTCATTAAGTAGCTATTCTTAAATAATGGTTTTTCAGTAGGTTTATGTTTAATCATTAAAGTATTTTTATTAAAAATGATCCAATAATTCCACAGTTCAATATCTAATTTAGGGTTACATATTACTGAAAAAGTGAATAATTTATAGGGAGCCAAAAGTGGCAGTTTTTACACATACCAATGTGCCTGTTACATAGAAGTCTTTAGATACAGTAAACTATATAATAAAATGAAAGCAAGGTACAAAGTCAATATAATAAAATAATTATTTGTGGACAACAAATGGGGGTTTAAATAGAGATCTATGGGGAGTGTGCACTGTCTCCTTTGACCTGCCAGCATATTCCTGGCTTGCTTATGCACCAAAAGGTGGAATGACATCAGATAATAAAAATATTCAAGCCCCTGGTTACCAGACAAAGGCATGCTTCTTTTAGATGCCTTGTCTGTCTCTGAGTGCCAGGGACCCTGCACTGGGCAAAGAGCGCAACAGGTCCTCAATAGCAATATTTTTATAGAACTACAGGATGTTGCAAAGCTGAGAAGTATAGCTATACTTTAGCTCTTCCAGTAAAGATTAGGAGCAGTCGCTTGGGAGCAATCTGTATGAAAAACAACGTGGAGGGATTTGAGTTAGTAAAAGTTCACTTCAGCTAGTAGTAATGCAAGCGTTGTTTTTTTTAAGATCCCCTTAACAACTTACTAAGGCTCCATTACTAGAAGTGTTAAAACCAGTTCTAAATGTCTTACTAGAAGCATTAAGTCCCACCTGATTGGCAAAATTTTTAAAGTCGGATAACATCGTGTCGGTGAGACTGTGGAGTAATGAGAGCTCTGCAAACACTGCTGATGGGAGTGTACATAGTTGGTCTGCTCCTCCACTCTCGACAGGCTATGTCTGGGAATTAACTTTGTCCTTCTTGGTAGAAAAGTGAAGAGGGACACCTTTGAAAATGTATGCTGTTTTAGGCAAATAGGAGGAGGACTGGGAGCTTTTCTTAAATCTGCTTCTTCTCAATTACCTTCAGCTCAAAATAATTCTTATGCCAATGTGGCATATTCTGGGTAACATATTCTGCTATCCTTTGGTACCTTCCTTCCAAAAGGACAGTAGTCAACTATATGAGCAGTTTTCTTTTCTTTATTGTGTTCAAGACTTGAAAATCCCTTTTCAAAATAAAAACTGGTGGGGTGGCTTTCTATGCAAAATGAGCAAAAGTTCAGCCTGAAAAGAGGAAGAAGGAAAGGAGAAAGCTAAAGCCCAAATCCTATCTATCTTCCATGAGACTGTTATGAAAACCACCAAATAGAGAAAAGCCTTAGGACTGGGAAGAGGAAAACTGATTAGTAAGAGACAATGGAAAGAAATGGAGAGATTTACCCAGGGGACTGAGAGAAGTTGATGACTAATCTCGAATATTTATAGAAAGGACTTTTAGGGGGGCAGGGCAATGTATTCTGTGTCACTGTAAGGACAAAACTGGAATGAAGGAGAGGGCATTACAAGGAGGAAGGCATCTATTTGAGGAAAGTAAGAACTACCTAATGGTGGATGGGTCAAACTAAGACAGTGCTCTCAAAAAGCAGAGGGCTCACCATTGCTGGAAGCATACAATGACTGGTTGACCACATCCTTATGAATGATGACATAGACGGGGTTCCGCATTCGAAGACACATTGGAATAGAGGACTTCTAGGTCTCTTTCCTTCTATATGGGTCCATGTGATGTTGATATTGAGGGTCTAAATCTATGGAAGTGTCCACCACGATAGTGTTGGCCACACTGCTAGAAAACAAGCCAGTACAGCATCAACCACCCCTCGACTCACCTGGTTGCCTTTACATTTTCTTTTAAATGTAATTGCTCTTCAATACTGTTTTTCACTTAATCTGCTGCCCTATCTTTGCCATAAATCTCTCATTTTAAGGTAAGCAAGAGGGACAGATGCTAACAAGATGAGCAACAGTGGAGTGGTATGAATCTCATCCACCAATATTGGCAATCGATTATAGTCATTCTTAGGACTGTTAGTCTTTCAAGCCTGTTCATCAATCAGCCCTCAGTTATTCGTTCTTCCACACCTTTTAGGTCAAATTTGCTGTGACATCATACTGTGTTCAAAGGAGTGCCTCACAAGCAATGAAAAGACAGAGTTATGTTTAGAATATTAGTTAGCAGCTGGTTTAGTTAAATCTCTCTCTACCCACGCTGTACAACGTTGATTAATTTTTAAAGAAATGGCTAAATGAAAATATTAATTATTTGTATGTGTGCGTATGCTCTCAAGCACACCATTATATTTTAATTTACTTTTTAACGAGTAAGCCAATATGATTTAAAAATTATTTCCCATCTGGCTTGCATGCTAATAAAGAAAAGAAATCTACTAATTTGTGCCATATTGAATGTAACCTTTTCTTTTCGTACTTTCTAATTACATAGTTCTCAAGGAAATCAAACTAGAGAAAATGGATTTAACCTTCCTGCTTTGTAGTCCTCATACATGGCCATGTAGTGTGGGAGAGAAATGAAACATTCATTTTTGGAGGTCTTAACAATGTGAAAACAGAACATGTACACAGCTATCTCTCTATTATTTGTCTTTATTTTAATCATGCTTATGTAAAACTGAAATACAACAAGAAGGCAAGTTGATTATCCTGCAAAATAATTAAGTGTCGTCTGAATCATCAGAGAATTCAATTATATTATGCCTCATTTTGGTGGAGTATATTATGATCAAGTTTTTGGAAATTCTATAAACCACATAGAGTATGTATCATAATTCTCTATCGCCCTCCTTATTTACTCATTCCACATGATACCAGCACCATGTGCCACAAGAGATTGGTTATGCCTATACAAACACATGAGACATTAATGTTTCTGAATGGTAAATTCGTATGAATTAATTTGTTATGGTTTCAGAATATTTTTCCTGATTCAAACTGTGAGTGTATGTGTATTTAAGGACAGTTGTGGATGTTGATAATGAATGAAGTTAACAAGAAAAATTAAATATAAAAATTTGGGTCTTAAGGAATTTTCATGTATTTTTCAACATGAAGTTGAAAAATATTATACTCATGCTTTCTAGATGTCTTAAAATGAAAGTCATACTGCTGCCTTTTAGGTGGGTAGTGGATTGTCTGGAGGAGACCAAATTCTTACTGTAACATTTGAATGAGTCACTGATTTAATTTGCCAAAAAAGCAAAACTTTATGGGAAGTAAGACAACCACAGGGGGATGAGCAGCTGCAGCCAATGTTCATGAGGCTCCACTTTGCAACTATGATTCTCTTATGAGGGACGCCAGATCTAGAAGGCTCTTTTCTTCCTCATCACAATCTTGTTTTATTCTATGCTTCCCTCGCTCTTAAAGAACTTGTACTAGCCATCCCTGCCCTTCCATTTAAAGGAATATTTACATTGATTTCTCCTGGTTCTTGAATAGCACCACCATGTCCTTATCAGTGGAGAGAAAGCAAAGCGAATTCTCAGTTGTCCTGGGACAAAAGCTTAGTCCTTGTATTTCCAGAATCAAAGACAGTTCATTACCCCACATTCAATTCTGTGATTTCGATTTAATATTCTTTTACCTGGGTGATGCTGATGCGGAATTTAATCTAAGGGCGACAATCGGAAATGCGTTTCCCTGCACCAACCTATTGTTATTGCCTCTAAAATATATTTGAAAGTGCAGTAAATCTTTAAGATAATGGAAAGAAAATGGAATTGAGTGTCAAAAGATGTCCTGCCTCTCTACTGCTTGCTATCTTCATGACTTTAAGCAATCTCCTTAAAATGTGAGTCATTGCTAAAATGACAATGAGAGTAACAGACCTGAGAGACTTGCTTGGGAACCACACAAACAGATGAATGTGAAAATATGTTTTATAAGTCACAATACACCAGAACCATGTCTATTCTTATGCATATGACAAAAGTTTTTTTTTAAAAATCAGCAATTCAAAAATAATACTAATCACTTGATAAACCTAACAGTCTTTGCACGACAATTGTACCATAGTCCTGGAAACATTAGAATATGATATATGTCTGGGTTTTTCCCCTGAGAGTAAGCATAAAAATATTCAAATATTTCAAAAATATATTTGTATCCATAGATTTAAAAACATAGCTTTTATTCTTTTACTATTATCACTGTTTGTGTATAAAGTCTTATAATTACTTCTTTTTAAACCTAAAATTAACATATCTTCTTTTCTTCCAATTAACTCAATTGAGTACCAAATTATTTTCTTAAAAGCTTTCTAAACTGATATTCTGTAATGACTCATGCAAGAAAATACCTTTTCTATTCAGAAGTCTGCACCTCTATTTTATTCTTTAGTCAACCACATAACTAACCACACAGCTTTAAAAATGTTTGCTGTATCAATCAACCACAGGCCAATCATTTCATTCATTCCTCCATTCAGGGAGTGCCCCAGGTATGTGGATGGTGGCAGTGGGTTTTCTGTGACGCTTATGGTAGAGCTGGTGATCAGTTTGTAAATATGTGAGAAATTTGTCCCTTCAATCTTATAATGAACTTACAGGCTTATCTCAGCCTGTGTTGTGGAAACCAAAGATCGCTAAAGGGCTTGGGAAACAACTCTTTGGATTTCTCACTCGTAAGGTGGAAACCTAAATACCTAACCTGAGCTTTCTTCTGGAAACCACGAAGTTGAAACCTCTGCTTTATTTCGACTGCTGGTGGCCTGACCTGTTAAATTGCTCTGCTAGTGCAGAAATACATGAGTCTAGAACGTTAAAGTAAAAGAATGAAAAGTTCACACGCTACCGTAACAACCTCATGGCATTCCAGTGAACTCCCAGCTCCCTCTTGGTGGCCGTGCTATGATGATGCATTGCGACTTTGCCATGACGGCATTTTTACTCTGCAGTGGAATCGCCTTGGGATTGTTTTCATCCTTTGTGAGCGGCTTATCCACTAGCTTCATCCTTTCATAGTCTCAATATTAACAGTGGAAGTAATTTAGTGCTTTTCTTTTTTGACAAAAATATGACTTTTAATAACGCCATTTAAATAAGTTATATCATTCACGAGAGACTTGAAAAATGATCGTTTTCTTGGAGTCACCTAGAACTTGCCTCTCGACATGTAACGTGACTGGTCTCTATAAAGGCATCAAAACCGAAAGCACTGAATTGGAATTTAGGAGACTTGGATTTGGGTCTTGCTCTTTCACTAACTAGCTGGAGGGTTTAATCCTGTGCTTCAGTTGCATCATCTGTGTGACCCTGGGCAAATTACTCTCCTCCTTTTGTGCCTCAGTTTTCTTATCTGTAAAAGGGGATAACAAAAGTGCCTGCCTCTTACCATTGTTGTAAAGAGTCAATGAGATTATTATTATAAAGGGCCTAGAACAGTACTAGGCTCATGCTAAGAACATATATGTTATCTATAATGCTGTAATAATAATCTGTTGTCATAATTCCTTTATTATCTCACCTTATAAGGTTATAATGAGAACAAAATGACGTAATAAATGTTGTATTAGTGTTTTTATTGCTGCATAGCAAGTTACCACAAATTCAGCAGCTTACAACAACACCCATAGAAACTTGTTATCTCATATCATAGTTTCTCTAGGTCAGAAGTCCAGATCGAGCTTAACAGAATTCTCTGCTCAGGGCCTCACGACACTGAAATCAAGGTGTCAGCTAAGCTGTGTTGCTTTCTGGAGCTCTGGATCCTCTCCCAAGCTCACGTGGCTGTCGAAAGAATTCATTTCCTTGTGGTTATAGGACTGAGGTCCCCATTTCTTGCTAGATGTCCACCAGGGTCCCTTCTCAGGAACTAGAGGCTGCCTGCCATTCCCTGCCGTGTGACCCTTTCCATAACATGGCATTTGCTTTCTTCCAGTCAAGAAAAGCATGTCTCACTGGCATCCAATCCCTTACCACTAGATGAAGAAAACTCTGCTTTAAAACGCTTATTTGATTGGGTCAGGCAACCCAGGATAATCTCCCTTTAACCATATAATGCAACCTGATCATGGCTTGATACCTCATCATGCTCACAGGTTCTACCCTCACTCAAGGGAAAGAGATCATATGAGAGTGAGGGTCATGGGAGGGGTGGGGGGTCATCTTAGAATTCTGCCTTCCACAAATGTGAATATGAAGTAAAAAGTAAAAATGATATACAAATATAAAGTGCACATTATTGTAATTTTTATCATTGTCATCATCATGATCATGATATCAACAAATTCTTAACCTCATACAACACTATTCCACTTATTTTCAATGGTTTAAATTAGCTGTAAAGAGTATTCCAATTCATCTAATAATTGTGTACGTCAGAGCTTAGCATTAGCTTTATAACTCCCTGAATTCCTATTCTCTTTGGGATATTTATTTCCCACATTCCCTCTTTTGATCTTTGAGTCACTGAATCATGGCAAGAACAAAGTCCCATGGAGAAATAGTTTTCTATTGGAGTCACCAGTCCATAAAATGTTTAACCGTTATCACCCTTACATATATGTACCAAGGCTGAAATTCCCGAAGGCCTGGTTTTACTCACTCTAAAACAAATTAAGGAAAAGGTAGTCTTTTCCAATGTTTTAATGAAATCTAACCCATGAACTAATATGACAGATTCAGAGATGTTTATTCGTAGGCAGCAAGATTGAGTTTAACATGATCCACATGGCTATGGCTTTGCCATTTGACCAGCTTTACATATATTGTAAAACGTTCAATAAATAGATAATATAATATAAGTATAAAATAAAAATATGATAAAACAATGATGTGGGGAAAGGTTGAAATCAACTCATCTCCCATTAAAATGAAATGGGGAATTTAACCTAGAAATACAGACAGGAAACATCTGGGATTTTGTTAATACAGTCCCTTCAGGGCAGGGATGAATTCCATATCCATACAGAGATTAGTAAAACTTTTGTACATGGAATAAAGTAGTATTGTATAAAAAAAGAATACAAACTACAAAATACATCTGTGTTCAAAATCATCTCTGCCACTATTAGCAATATGATCATGGATGAGTTACTTTTCCTCACTGAGACCTCCTTAATACAGAGTTAATACTGTCTACTATAGAAGATGTTCTGAGGAGTAAGGGTAATAACCTATGCTGAGTTCTCAGGACACTATCTGGTACATAGCATTTAATAAGTGATGACAATTGTTATTGTTATTATTTTTTATTTTAATTGTGTTTAACATGTGGCCCCATGTCTGGAATGTATTAAGTGCTCAGAAAATATCTTTTTCTTCACCCTTCTTGAATACTTGTTTGTTGAGTTGAGCTGGATCTGTCAAGAGAGTAGTATGGATATTATCAATCTGAAATACATTAAGAGGTTACCCTTAGTCTAACTTTATTTAATTTTATACAATTTTCTTCCTCCCCTCATTCTCCCTGCCTGCCTGCCTTTCTTCCTTCCATCCTCCCTTCTTTCCTTGTCTTTCTTTCTGCTTTCTCTCCTTCTTGCTTCCTTCTCTTTCTCTATCTTTTTTTCTCAAGCAGATATTATTTTAAATTTCCGAACAACCTATGTCAGCAAGTCTGGCCAGGTTATCTTTGAAGCAAGATCAATTTGCATTCACTACGTCACAACCTGGTTCATCATTGATTTAATCGCTGCCCTGCCTTTTGACCTCCTGTATGCTTTCAACGTCACAGTGGTGAGTAAAGAGCTCCCTTCCACATGACCTTGAAGGTTGGTTTTACCCCTGTGCTTATTTTTCACATGTTCAGGTTTTCCTTGTTTGTGGCAATTTGTGCGTCCAGGATTTTGTGCCCTCTTCAATACAGATGCCAAGGTGACCAATGAAATGCAGGCCAAATTCTCCACTGGAGGAAGTGACTTCCTTTTGAAATTTGCATTACCTGTTTCTAGTTACTTAAATACCTAGAACCAGGATATACAAAAAGCCTGAATTTATTATCAGTCTGACTCACTAAACAAATCCTTTGATAAGGAAACCATCTGTAGGAATATGAACGTTACTTTATGTTACTGAGGCAGATATTTGCTTTGAGAATTTGGTGGAGAGTTTAAAGATTTCTTCTACTTTTATGACCTTTATGCTCTACCTCTCGAGTATTTCACTATTCATTGGCAAAACAAACAAGACTGATCAAGACAGAGAGAAATGCTGAAATTAAAATAAGAGAATTTAACCACTTCTTGGATGCCCTTGTAAAAATGTTGGAGGGGGCAGCAACCTAAATGACACAATGACCAATATAAAGTTGAGAGTTCTCTTGAATTTTTGTTGATATTTGTAACGTCTCCTTTTTCTTCATCTAAAGCCTTTATCCTCATGTCTCATCACAGGAAAGAAAATATGCCCACTTGTAGTGGTAGCTATTGTTACTATTTAATCATTGATATTCTTAAAAGCATTAAGCACTCCCCTATAGAGAGAATTTTAGGGAAGTATAACAGCATTTTTGGACCAGTAATGCAATTTGCTGCTGGAGTAACCAATTTTAGCAGGTAAAAATTTACCCAACATTAATTTAAATTAAATCTATTTCCTACTCAGTTGATAACCCCCTGTAGAAGTCGTATTCTCTGTCAAGAATTTAAAAGCGTAGTTTTCAATATTAAACAAAGTGATCAATGTTTCAAATACATTCAAATACAGAATGAAGATTGAACTGTACTCCTGACTATTTAGTACAGATTTCTGCATTTGTTAATTGCCTGTACGATAGTATTTTTCTTTTCTTTTTCTTTCTTATCTCTTTTTTTAAAAAAAAAGGTGGAAAGTTGAGGGTGTCAATATCTTTAAGAGGTCCATAACTCAACTGAAAGGAAAGCTCTGGAGAAAAATCTGGTGTATAATACCAATCAGTGCTGCACTGAATTATTAACCAGGCTTTTTAGAATGCTTTTTAAGATCAAATTTGACTAGGTAAGTGTACTGTAATGAAAGCGTAATGACTTCAAATAAGGCTTTTGCAAGACTGCAAAAAAAATACCCCAAAGCAGTGTGTAATTCACAAAATGCTGAAAAAAATTCCAAATTCTCCTAGAGAATTGTTAAATAAGTGGTGTTTAATAGACTCTGCTATAAATTAATTTACCCTTTTGACACTGAATACTAGTAATATTTTTTATATTCCATTTCTCTTTGGGTACTGAACAAATAGGATAATTTTAAATATATACGTTATGTAATTATATTATAAAATATATATAAAATAAAAAATACATAACATATATTTATATATCATCTCATTGCCTAAAATTAACATGGATAAAGGATTTTTGAAAAAGTCTAATTCTCATTTGTTAATGAATTTTAAATACTTGTACACTTTTACTGCGCTCCCATCTTTCTTCATTCTGACTTGTGAAATCTGGCACAATGCTTTATAAAGAATGCAAGGTGTACATCAATATCTATATCCGAAAGAAAGAAAATGAGGAAGAAAGGAAGGAATCTCTTTCTTATCTGCTTTTCACAGGGGTGAGCATATGATCATTTAATGAATTGCCACGTAAACTTGTGATTCCCCCAAATAAGTTAGTCAGGATGAAATAGTCTATTTGAACATAAAAACTTGTTCAAAGTATTATATTTACTTCCTAGGAAAATATAAGTTATGAGAAATAATTTATAAGTTATGCTATTGTTATACTGCACAGACTTACAAAAAGACAGGGAGAAACAAACAAATAAATAACCAACCAAAGGTGGTTTTCCAGATCTAAAATCTGTCCAGTTAGTGCATCTCCATAGATGACATTCAAAAATGCATTGCAACCATCAAAAATGTATTTTATGCTTTAACTTTGGCTTTGCCCACAATTGCTGATGGCAACTGTTTTCTATACAGCTCATTCATTTATTTATTAAAATCTACTGTGTATAAGTCACTGTGAAAGGCACTATGCAAGACAAAATCATGAATGAGGCATAGAAAGTGTGATAGGGTAAAAAGGCAAAAATATGAATCTTAGTTTTATCATTTACCATCTGACTGACTTCCTTGGAGAAGTTAACATCAAAATAGGCCTAAAATGGGCAGAAAAATTCCTGCAGGCTTTCTGAGCAGCCTAAAAAGGCAACATTTCTATAAAATACTTTGTTAAGCATCTAACGCCTAGAAAGACCTCAGTACATGTTAATTAGCTTTCTTCTGTCTCTCTTTCTCCTCCCTAGTTGATAGCCAGGAGGTGTCATGCCCACTTGGTAATATGGGAAACTGCCATTTGATAGGAGGTCTTGATGAATACATCACTGTCTTGTACCTGTCTGCAAGTAGCTTATAGTTCTCATCTGTGACAAATTTAGAGCAGCATCCCAAGAGTAAAAAGAATCCTTTCCTTTTTTCAGATTATATATTCCTATCAAAATCAAATATACCTCTTTCTTCTGTCATTCATCAAGAGCCAGAATTCACTGTTATAGTAGAAAGCTATTGACTCAGATGGGAGCAAGCATAATTTTAAAAAAAAGAAAAAATGCCGGCAAAATCACCAGAGCTGCCTCATCCTGGACTCTCAGGATCATGTCCCTTGTCTTTGCAGATGACTATTGTTCTCATGTAAGGGCAGCCCCACATTCTTCCCTCAAACATCCCCTTTCTGGTCAGAGAAAACAGGGTGACTGCCTGCATCAATATTATGTGCTCAGACAGTGTCTTAGTCTGCTCAGGCTCATATAACAAAATATTGTAAACTGAGTAGCTTAAACAACAGAAATTTATTTCTCACAGTTCTGAAAGCTGGGAAGATCAAGGTTCCAGCTGATTTGTTTCTTGGTGAGGGCTCTCTTCCTGGCTGGTAGATGGCTGTCTTCTCGTTATGTCCTCACATGCTGAGGGAAGGGGAGAGAAAGAGGGTGCTCTCTGGTATCTTCTTATAAGGGCACTAATCCCATCATGAGGACCCCAAATGTGCCCTTATCCAAACCTAATTACCTCCCAAAGGCCCCATCTCCAAATGCCATCACATAGAGTGTGAGGGTTCAACATGAAATTTGGAGGGACGCAGTGCAGTCTATAGCAGATGGCTTCCTCCATTTGGGACTTCTGCTGCAGGTTTCATTACAAAATTGTCTATCAATTCATCTACCTGTAAAATAAACTCCACCCCCAGTAATTCTTCTAAGCTACAAAGTAGAGATTACAAAGTCCTAGCAGATGATCCCCCAGTTTACTATCACCTGGAGAAATGATAAATGAGAACTGGGCTATGAAGGAGAAGAAAATAAAACTGAGCACAGAAGAACGACAAAAATAAATAAAAGAGCACAGCTAGCTAGCAAGTTCCTCAAGTGACCTTATGATTTTATCTTTTTGAGTAGAGAATAATTCACAAGATTACAATTGAACATAATCTTATTGAATGTCTATTGTTACACGGAGCTTGGAGTGTTTTGTATCTTAACTTAATAATTTATCCTTTTATTCATTTAACACTATTTTTTAGCAGTATTTGTCAGGCACTGTTCTAGGTACATTTTTCTTAGAGATAAGGGATGATGGCTAGTAGAGGAAGGAACTAGAAGTCAATGACTCCAGCTAATTACAAAGGCAAACTTCCAAAAGATGCTGAACTTGCTTATGATTCTGTCTGTAAAGGAAAAATAGTTCTTAGGTTGGTCATACAAACCACTTCCTTCCACTCTATTTGTGGTTGTCCCCCCAAAATTAGATAAGGTCAAGGAATTTGTCAAACTCTATTTGCATGTAAGTTAATATTTTATTTGCCTTTTCTGTTTTAGAATGCTCTTTGAGGGTGTGAAAAGAGTATATATTAGTGCACCACTTAGGTTGTTAGTGACATTGACTATTCTGGTGGACACCAATGGTGCACATTTTTCATTTGGGCCCTAAAATCCGGAAAATAACCTCTTAGCTACAAATCTACTGCTTTAGTGCATGCAAAGGCAGGACCTAGGAGATTTTTCAAAAATTTTGTTCCATTTGATTTTGGTTGCCTAAGCATGTTTGTTTGAAAGAGATCAGAATGTGTATGCTCAGGCAAATATCTTCTCTGTCTATTGGTAATGTTAACGGGAAGATAATATAGCATATGAGGCAGGAAGTGCTACTGGCACCTTTGAGAAGAACTTACTCAAGTTTTATAGACCTAATTATTTAAAAAACAAACAAACAAAACGACCTAAGTTACTTTTATTATCGCTTCACAGGCTTCTACTTCAGTCCATACAAATTATTGCTATAAAGCATCTCCCTTTCATGAAGAGGGGAGGTGGGATTGAAAGAAAATGTGTGTAAGGGATGAAGACATCTTACATTCAATCGTGATACCATAATGTGTTTCAATTGTATATCAGGATATGTAAAATTATATTAAATCATCCAGGTAGAGAAAAAAAGATAAATCTTAGTTAAGGAAGATAAATATTTACTCAAAAAAATTAAATTGTCTTATGCTCCTTTGTCCTATCACTTCCTGATATAATATGTCAAGAACAAAGAAATGGTCATAAAAATGACCATAGTACTGGAATAATGATTATACTTAATTTCAAGAACTTTCCAGAATGGCTATAAGCTAAAGTAATGTCATGGCATGAAGTGAACCCATGAGCCAAATTGTGCTACTCTGTCTCCTACCACAGGTGTCTCTTGTGCATCTCCTGAAGACAGTACGGCTGCTGCGTCTTTTGCGTCTCCTGCAGAAGTTGGACCGTTATTCCCAACATAGCACAATCGTCCTGACTCTGCTCATGTCCATGTTTGCGCTCCTTGCACACTGGATGGCATGTATCTGGTATGTCATTGGAAAAATGGAGAGGGAAGACAACAGCCTTCTGAAGTGGGAAGTTGGTAAGGGCTTACATTTGTCGCATTTTCCGTTTTTAAGAAAAAAGGAAGATTGCCTAGAATTTAGAGGAGGTGAAAGAAGAGTCTATATGTATGTCCTCTGACTGTCAATTTGTCTCAACTTTTTTGGAGGAGGGGAAGGTCTATGATACAAGTGATTTTTTTTTTTGAGAAAATTTTCTGGAGCAACCTTATATATTTTTTTCAGAGTTATGGGTTAGGCTTTCAATGAGTTAACTTTTCAGAATGACCAGCAAGGCTATAGAAGTTTTTAGATAAGAAATGTGTGACCTTATCTTGATATATCCAATGCAGGGGCAGTAATAGTAAATAACTGGACAACTGGCCCATGGCCAATCATTACAATATTTTAAATCAGAAGAAAATAATCACTTGTATTTGAGGGGGTGAGTTAATAGAAAAGATATCCCTACCATTGTTCTTTCAAAAAGAAACGGAGAGCTGTCATAATGACACACTTTCCACATTTGGTATACTTTGAGAATTTGTGATGTAGAGAGAACTGGGTATGTACAAACATAATTTGCAAAACTTTGTGTCCCCATTGTACATGGGAGTGTAAGGGAGATTTTCCAAGTGTTACTTCATTCTGCATAAATGAATCGGAAACGTTCTGCGTATGAACACCTTTTTTAACTTATGTCAACCAAATGAACTTAATAAAAAATGAAAAGTCTGAAGCTATAACCCTCTATCCTAAAATGTCTGCATTCTTCTCACAGTCATTCCCTTTAGAGAATTGTCATAGTACTCTATGTAGGATTCTTTTGTCTTAATCTGCCATTTAATCCAAAGAATCTGTTTCTTGGTTGGCTAGAAAACTCTTCACTTATCTTTTCCTCCAAAAATCAATCTTGAACCTTTGAAAAAAGCTCAGACCTTTGCACAGAGGTAAAGCCACAAGAGATTCCCAAGAGATAAAAATGCTCTAACCTTTCATACCAGCACTTAGTGGCAGAATGCATTTGGAACATCCCTGGGTTGGGTCTCATAAATGCCACTCTTCTGCCATATGGTGTTTACAGAGCCTTCAAAAGGCATCTTTGGAGAATGTGCTGAAGACTTTAAGAAAGCAGGTTCAAGAGAGTGAATCTCTTGCCTACATTCTTAAAAATGCTCCTACACATATCAATTTTGACCCTGAGCTACACAAAGCAGCTGATATGTTCTGATAATTTTCATCTCAGAATGGTTTTCTTATCTTTTATCAAAGCACTTTTACTGTGCCTTGCTGTGGACCTCAATTCTCAGAAATAAAGTAATGGGAAAAATAAAACTGCAAATTGAGAGCAAAAATATCCCACATAAAGAGAATATGAGATGAGAGAGAGAGAGAGAGTGAGAGGTGGGGGGAAAGAGAAGAGTAGACTAAAAGGAGGATCAAAATCTAGATTGTACTTGGATTAAAATATTTTCCATCCTTCAATACTGTTTCCCTTTCTATAACTTTGTCCTGAAGGCTGCCCCATCACATGCTCTAGTGTAGTCTTGACGGTGTTCAGTGAATTACAGCGTTAGGTCTCTGCCCTTTGTTTTGAATCCATGTTAAAAATCTGACTTGTGGTCAGCCACCTGATTCCTTTTGGAACGTGACCTAATTTCCTTTGGGCCCAGACCTGTACACTCATTTTAATTTGTAAGGCTTGTCTGGTCTGCGAGTCTCCAGATGGAGAAATTCAGCTTACTCACACTCTCAAATTTAGTTATATGAGGAAAGCTTTCTGTTTCGCTTCCAACATGCCAGTCCTGCTGCAGACATACAAACTAGCTGTTGTTTTTCTTCCCACAAACATGCAGAGCTGTTTATTTTCTAAGAAAAAAGAAGCCAACCACCTGAACTGCTTCTGTATTGCCCCCTGCCACTCCTACTCTTGGTCCTAGTGTTATGGTTCAGTGTAATGAGCTGGGGCTAGTGAGTTGGAAGTCAACCCACAAAGAGAGCATTGGCATAATAGAATGGTGGGAAGAACGTTGGGTTGGGGGCAATGGGTCTCTTCTATCATCATGGCTCCACCACTAACCAACTGTGAGATTTGCAATAATTTTGTTCACCTATCTAGCCTCAGTTTCCTTATCTACAACATGAGAAAACTCGGTATATAGCTTGAAAGTCTGTTTCAGGTTCCATGATTTATGACTTTAATGGAAGAACAAACCCAGTATTGTGTACTTAATATACCTATCTATTTTTTATCATAACTCAGTGTCCACATGGTTTCATCAGTAGTAACCTTCTAATGTCAACAAGTTTAAAGAAAAGGGATATTTCAGGAAGTACGTTCTATGATCATAGCATGTCAAGTTATTGATATGTTTTACTCAGTTGTGATAAAAATAACTGAACATTTATCTTTAGAGTATTAGATTTCCTGTCCAAACACATTTTGAGATATGATCAGGAAGGTAGTGTTTGTTGAAGTTGGGTTTATAGGCTCGGCTACAAGGACTTTCCCCTCCCCTAGAATTACTTGCATCATTTATTCATTTGAAACATTCTCCAGCTGAAATTGGACACAAATTAAATAATTACGACCTTCCCTGCCTAATTTTATAATGAAACAGCTGAGAGTCTAGGCTAATTTAGTTTTTACTATGTAATTCGTCCACTAATAATATGTTTTACCTTTTTGAGTCCAATTATAATGAATCAAAAACCTCACTACACAAATAAAACTTGGTTAGAGAATACGTTGGTCTTTATGTTGTGACTAATGTTAGATGTATAGAACAGATTCATCTTCCCAAGGGAAAAAACAAAACATTCCTTTCTTATCATTGTTATTTGCCTCGAAATGATTTTTTTTATCCATTTTGTCCTTGGCAGCCTACTACTTATAGCTAGAGAGAGTTCCAATACTTTGTATCAGACCAAATCAAAGTTAATCTTTAAACAACGTCATAGTGTCACTTCTCTCTAAGACATCTATTTTTAGAAGGAAGACTACTCCTAGACTAATTATATCAGAGGCTGATTATGAACTGATTTGCCTGGTATTATATTTTACTTTATGTTTTTATATGTTTCTATACTGTATTTTAAGGAATTTGAGATTTGGCTTATTGTTTCACAGAATTTTAGACCTGGGAGGACCTTAGTCCAACTCTTTGATTTTATGGCCAGAAATCAGGCTCTAGGTCACAGAAGCTCCTTGCGGAAGGGGTTGTTGTCTGTTGTGTCCACTGCTGTATTTCCACTGTGGTGTATAGTTCCTGACACATGGCAATTGTGCAAAAAAAAAATTGTTAAATAAATCAATCTTCAAATCATTCAATTACTAAATGACAATCATGAGACAAGAACCTAGATGCCCTAACTCCTTGTGTAGAACTCCTTCTAATAATTCTGAATATTATGAAATTATAGGGAATGGCTATCTAGCAAATTCTTTCTGGCAGGAAGATTGAAAGGAGAAGAACAAATAGAGTGATCACATAAGATTTGGTCATGCATTCAAAAAATATATTCGAGTGTTCACTGCGTGCTTGGTCCTGTGTTAGGCACTGGAGATACCAGAACAAATAATATACTTAATGCCATGGAGCTTCAAGTCCAATAGGAAAAATAGACAAATACTTCAATGAATATATCACAGTGTGATACATTCTATAACAGGAACATGCATAAAGGAGTGGCAACTAAATCTAACTAGAATACCAGCAAAGGCTTTTCTGCGATGAGCTGAGTTTGAAGGATGAATAGATCTTATCTCTACAGATGCTGAGGAATGGGCATGTGTGACAGCAGGGACATGACTGCATGAAGCAGTTCACTAGAACCAGCATAAACGGTGAATGAGGGCAGGTGGATGGGAGTAAGGCTATGAACTAAGTAGTTAGGTAAGTAGGTAAGCAGGGTAAGTAGTTAGGGACCAGATCTTTAAAGACTGTTCATGCTAAGCTTTAGAGTTTGGACTTCATCCTAAGGCTACGAGACATAAAATTCTCTCTTGGGCAGTGATCCTTTGAATATAGAACACCGGGAAACAAGGGGAGATGTTTTTCTCTGCTTCATTTTCAGTATCTGTAAAATGCCAATAGTAATAGTGCTTACCTCATTGGGGTTTCCAGTATTAAATTAGGCAATCTATACGAAACATTTAGCACTGGGCCTGGCACCAAGTAACTGCTTAGTAAATAGAAGCTATTTTAACCATCATTACCATTTCATTATGACAATTACTTCTAATAAAGAAAGTACTATGAGCTGTGACTGGTGATACCTACCATTTTATATGGGAAGATTATTAAGAAATGGCTTAAAAAGTGTTACCTTCAAGGTTTAGTTGTAGTGCTGGACAACAAATTATATCCTTTTGTGTAATTTCAACATAATGTATTTGCCCAAACTTTTTATTTAAGTCAGCCTCTGAAAAATTAGTAATTTTCACATAGCCTCATAATTGCACACCTATAGGAGATTTCACCTTCAAGGCTAATATGGGAGACAGGTACAACATCCACCCTACAAGCTTGTTGGGATATATCAAACTTTTATGGAATTTAGATAATGCTTCAAAGGCAAGATTTAACACGTTATTAAAGAGATGCATCACAACTGAGTCAAAGTGTGCTTTTCAAATTTTAATTTCTGTTTTGGCTGCAAAGTAGCGTTACAGAATGATCTCTTTGGGGGGCCTTTATTTGTTTTCTATAAGAACATTTCAATAAATACCCAGCAAAAATGTGTGAGAAGACCTTGCATGTTTCCTTACGTCCCAATTAATGTAGGGATATATTATTTTAATTATTATCACTTATTAAGTTCAATTAATGATATTCATAAAGTTCAATTAATGACATTGAATTAGTCTTTAAAGAGCTCCATTAGGATCCTGAATAGAATATAATAGTTCTGATTTTAATCTAGAAAGATTCAGATTTGAATCTTGCTTCAGGGATTTACTAGGTCTGTGATTTTGGCCAAGATGATTTCAGTGTGTGACTTTTGATACAACGATCTTAATTTCCTCATCTGTAAAATGGGTGTGGTATTACTGACCCTTGCTTAAATTTACATCCATGAGCTGTGTAGAACTGAAATAGCAATACTATTCAAAGCTAGTGACGAGATGATGTTTCTCATCAGTCATGATTCTTGATTGCAAGCAAAGACAGAAAAGGAATTCATTAGCAGGACATGCAGACTCAAAATTAGGGTAGAGATCAAGACTTGGGAAGAGAACATGAGTCGAGGCAGCTCCAGATACTTAAGTTGCTGTCATTTTGCAAGGATGGCCTGGACACGTTTCTGTCTTTGTAGATGCTGTGAAAGAGTCCTAACCTAAGCTTAAGTCACATGCTCAGACACTGACTGCTGGTGCAAGGAGAGACCCACCCCACCTTACACTTCCATGGTGGGAAGTGGAGCCCTGTGTCTCTTCATTACTATGTATAAGGCGAATCCCTCCTTCACGAAGGATTTTAGACAGCCAAAAAAAGAAGAGTGTCTACAATAACATCTTTACCCTTACATTTAAAAACAAACGGTAAAATTTATTAAAACACTTCTATGAATCCTCATACCCTTCTCAGACATCATCATGTCAGATGGAATTAGCTGAAAGGTGGGGATGTGATAATTCTCAATGCATCTTGCTCGCTACAACGCAGTCTATGCTTCTTATGTAAACCTGACAGTGGAGTTCTACTTACCAAGCTGTGCTTTCTCAGCAAGACTGCATCTTGGTCAGTAGCTCCCTTCTGTAGCTAAAATGCTACCTTATATCCTTTCTCAAAGTTCTCTCTATTTCTAAGGCTATGACACGCTGAACTTTAAAATAAATGATCTACTTCAGAGGTTAGAGATGAGAGTATTTTGTAATAGAGAGAAGTTTTTTATCTTTTAATCCTTTGGCTGGAGTATGCTTATCCATTGTATGTGCCTAAAAGTATATCTGTATTGCTGACAAAAAAAAAAAAAAAAAGCCCAAGAATCTAGAATGGGGAAAAAAGGATTAAGTCAGATATCATTTTCAAATTTTCATTGACAATTTTAATCCTAAATCTCTTGATCCTCGTTGGATAAAACCTCATAAAAGCTGATTGATTTGAAGGGCTCTCTACTTATTAACTGCTTAGCACTTACAAGCCTCATGTAATGGGAAAAAAATGACCAGGCTTATGATATTGTGAACGGATTACTTCAATAACTGTATGAAATTTTCCTCAAGAAGGTAGACTTGACTAGCACTCTACATTTTCAGGTTGTGTATAAAGGATTATAAGACTTTTTTAGATAACCCTTATCTGTAGATTCTCATTCTTGGGAATACAAGAAATAAAGAAGGGGGAGAGAAAAGAATAAAATGAAGGATTCCAACTGTTAAAGTGGACCCTAGTGAGGGACTCCTGGACTTAATTTTTTTTTTTTTAAGCGGAGTCTTGAACTTGAATGTGCACTGGAATCACCTGAGAATTGCCTTGAACTACTGATTCTAATTCAGCCAGTCTGAGGAGGAGCCTGAGACCCAGCATTTTGAACAAGTTCCCAGGTGAAGTCAGGATGCTGGTCCCTGTACCACACTTTGAGTAGTACGGTTTTAAAAAGTCTTGAGACATTTTGTGAATTTAATACTGTCATTTATAAACAGTCCTAAATCAGCAACAATTCAGTCGTTTCTATCCTTTCTCAATCTCCATCACATCTGTGAGTTCATTTGGACACAGTTCACTCCTAATGGCCCAAGGAGGTCGAGTGAGAAGGAATTAACCTCAATGCTGAAGTGGTACAACACAGTGCTTTAAGTATTACTTATATTACTGTGTTATTACCATTACATTAATAAGTATCATTTATATTACTGTTAGTTCTCAGAAACTAAAATCGAATACCATCAGTTTTAAAAGAGTTGCCAATGCTGTGGTCTATTTTGATAAAGATTTCTAGAAAACAAAAGCATCTCCGTGTTTTGGGAGCAAGATTTTACTCTTTTGCCATAAAGAGCAAATGTTTTATTCCTAAAACTTAGACTTCCCTTGTACTGTATTTCTGAATATAACAATAAACTCTGCTTATAAAAATTGGGGAAATAAAGTATATATGAATGTCCAGTTGTGAATTTGAATTATCACTGTATTCTGACCTTGTGTGTTTAAAAATTATTTGGGCATTTAGAGAGCAAGCAGCACAAAATTGGCTTTTAATTGCATAATGTTCTCAATCCTTTGATGGGGAACTTCTGGATTTCAGGTAGCTGATTGGGAGCTAATATTTCAAGTTGCCAGTGTTACTTGATAAAAGGACACACAGATAGATAACACTACAGCCAAAATATGCTCAGAATATCTTTGCTCCAGAGTTTCCAAAAGGATTCACACTTCAGACCAAACACTCTAAGCAACAAACGGTTCTGTTGTCATGTAAGTTTGAGAAATGCAGCCACTCCATTCCCATTCTGAAGGACAAGGTAGATTAGCATAGTGTGAGCTCAGAGAAATCCCAAAGAAACTGATTAAACTTTATTTAACCTGAATGTTGTACAAATTTGTTTTACCTCATAACCTTTCCTTTTTGTAATACCTATTATTAACATTCTGTTAACATCCTCTGAATCTGGAGTTTAAAAAAACACACCTTAGGAAAAATTTCTAAATTCAGTATCATAGTAGGAAGAATAATAATGATTTTCATCTTTGTAAAAATACAAAATACCACACGTAACATCTCACAGTAAATCTACAAGAATAGGGAGAGAGATTATCCTTATCTGTAAAGTTGAAATACTAAAAAATACCTACCTTGGAGAGTAGTCGGTGAGCTTAAATAAGCTAATGTATATGAAAGCAGTTTGCAAATTGAAAAGTGCTGTAGAATTATGACATGTCATTGTTGTGTTACAGTTAATAACATACACACACACACACACACATACATGTATATATGTATAAGGGTGTCTCTCTCTCTTTTCGGAGAAACAGGGAGATGTTATGTATGTACTCTATACTACAAACTTTATGTTCTTCTCCTGATACTGATCTTGGTGTGCAGAGAGAACTCATGCACAATACATGAATTTTGGTGGATGTAGAAATAAATGAGTGGAACACAAATAAATGCTTCTGTGCCGTATCGGTAGGTCACTCCACTCAGATTAAAAGAGGAAGAAGCTCTGAAATCAGTCTTCCTTCAGTGTTTGTGTTACCGCACAAATGGCATGATCTGGTCACAGTGAGACAAAAGCCAGTCATCAAGAGGCAAGATGGTGGAAAAGAAAGGGCAGTTTATTACAGCTTGCTGCCAAGCGGGAAGATGGCCGACTAATGTCTCAAAGAACCATCTTACAGAACAAAGACTACAGGCCAGTTACATAGAGGGCTGGTCTCCGAGTGGGGAGGCATCTGGTCCCAGGGTGGGGGCATCCATCTGGTCTTAGTTCCTGGCAGTCTTTTGTTTTACTTGATATGCATCAGAGACTAGAGCAACACCCTATACCCTGATCTTTCCCTTGTCATTGATGATGGCTATCAGCATAGACTCTCTGCCCGGGGTCATCACAACACATTCCTAAGGAACTCAAAAGAACAAAGTTATCAACTTATAGCAGCTAGGAGGGGCCATAAAGTCCAGAGTTAGTCAGAGGTCATTCCAAGTCACAATATGGTTTCCCCTCTACAACATGGCTTCCCTTATGTCAACCCTGTATTGAGCCAGTATCAGTTGCAAGTAAGTTACACTGGGTCTGTACTTCCTTATAGTATCTCATCATTTATACTGTTATAGAACAAAATTCTCATTGCTCATTTGGTTAAAACTGGATTACCATGGAGTATAGATTATAAAGTCATATGAAGACAAAACTCAGGATTTTGTTTCTATTGAATGCTTATTTCTTTTGAGTGTTTTGGCTATCCAAATACTGAATTTCCTGAGTATTCAGATCACACCTGAGCAGGGACTGTTTTCTCTCTCTCTCAAAAGACTTTATAATACCTGGCAGTCATTAATATGAGTACAAATATTATTGAGTGTTGGTAAGTGTCACATATTGAGCTGTTTTGGTTTTCTGATTTATAAGACATTGTCTAAATGTAAGATTGCCTATATAGCTCCCGCCATTTTTGAAAATGTGTCTCTGACCTTTCATCTGATAATCAGTTTGTAATCCATAGTCTATTTACACCTCAAACTTTTGACAATCTCATGAAAACAATTGCTCATTGTCTGTTTTTTTTCCCTCTAGGAATAAATTATTACTTGTTTTCATTTGCTAATTTAAATTGGTGGTAAATTTATTTATATATAATAATCCTCCTGTTTATGGTTTACTAAAGAACAAACTTTACCTATTATCTCAATCAAGGAAAAACATATTGTAAACTCATAAATCATTGGTCTGTTTATAATTTTATTGTGAAACATAATTACTAGATTCGTAAGGCTATGGGCATTGACTATGATATCAGTATTAAGTATTGACTGAGTCTAACATAAAGCATGAAATTCAGAGGGCTTATAGCAAAGCACAGCTCTTTGTCCACTCACGCTCTTATTTTTTTAATCAAAACAAACAACTCAGGCAAACAAATAAATTTTAATGATGAAAGTAAAATCCAGAACTACATCATATTCCTGAGGCTAAAAAGAGTTGAGCAGCTAATACTTTATGACTGAGTCTAATTATTATTCTCTAGTGATGATATTGGTCAGTGTATAACTTTCATTATCTGGACTTTTTTAAAGTATCTAGTATATATGTTATTATAATCCCTATACTATCTTCCATTTAATGCCTCCTATACTAAATTATAGTCTGGACTCAATTCCACTGTGGGGGGTGGGGTTCTGGACACCAGTTGGATGTCCTACAGTTCAACTAAATTCTGATGCCTATCTGCTCAGAGATAGCATCAGATTTCACAGGTTAAGGGCTCAGTCCTACAAGACTGCCCCCTCCCAACACCCACTTCAGACACCAGTCACAAGCCCAGGTTGTTACCTGTGCTTCTCTCCAACTGGCTATAAACCAGAAGTTCACACGACTCCCTCCTTGGGTTCGATTAATTTTCTAGAGTGGCTCACAGAATTCAGGAAACCCTTTACTCACTAGATTACTGATTTATTATAAAAGGATACAACTCTGGAACAGCCAAATGGAAGAGATGTATATGGCAAGTAATTTAGGAAGGGGCGCGGAGCTTCCATGCTCTCTCCAGGTGCACCATTCTCCCCAAATCTCACGTGTTCACCAATTTGGAAGCTCTCCAAACCCAGTCCTTTGGATTTTTATGAAGACTTCGTTATAGAGGCATGAGTGATTAAATCTTTGGCCATTGGTGATTGATGTGACCTCCAGCCCCTCCCCTCCTCCCCATTACCTCATTAATGTAACAAAAGACACCTTTATCACTCTCATCACTTAGGAAATTCCAAGAGTTTTAGTAACTCTGTGCCAGAAACGGGAATGAAGACCAAATATATACTTCTTATTACAAATCACTATGTCACATATACTAACTATTTAAATATGTAGATCCCATATTCCTCACTTAGTGTCGGGAGGGATTTGTGTGATGTTGCAGTGAATCAGCCAATTGCTAATACATTTTCAATTTCTTACTATGTGGTAGCATTGTAGCAGAGAATTATAAGCAATAGTTTCGATCTTATAGGGATGCGAGAGAGGGCTAATTATCTTAACTCCACTCCCTATCCTGGTTCTTTTTCTCTGTTTTCTGTCTCAGTAAATGGTTCAAATTTGCTACCGCCTTCTAGCTGGAGATAAATTTGAGTTGACACTGCTTACAGCTAACTAGACCCAGAAGTCTCCAAGGAGCTGCTTCCTAGTCTCATTTTGGCCTTTCAGCTCTAGAAGAATGCTCTTGGTGCTTAAAAATCTTGAGCTCTGTCCTGGACCTAGACTTTGGAAGAGAGAATCTCCTTTGAGTATTTTCTCTAAGGGGCGTTTGTTTTGAGGTGATACTTGGCCGACCAGGCATTTGCTTCCTATGCTCCTCCCAAAAGATCCTATGACTTCTATCATTGGAAATTTTGCCTACCTCTGACCTCTTCCTTTCCACCCTGTTGGATTTTCCTGACTTGTGTGGTTGTTAAGATTAGGGACAATAATAATGTGTTTCTAGCTCTGGGAGTGCCAAATGCTTCTGTTCTTAAATGAATTCAGAGTTGAAGACATATCTCACACAGAAAACGTTAATTTTAGGGTGGCCCAAAAGGTAATCTGAGCATCCAAAGAAGAGAAAAGAGGTTTATATCTGGTGGTCAGGGGAGTTTGATATAGCTGATTGAGGCTTGGCTCTAACTTACTTTCTTTCCTTATTTTTATGTATGTATGTATTCATATTCTAAATGCCTAACAAGTTTCCCAGTATCACTATTTAAATATGGCATTTTAATCATATTTAATTATTATGCATACTTATGATGGTTACTAGGTTTCATTTTTCTTCCATTGACACTCTAATTTTATACCAATACTGCAGAATTTTAATTACTGTACTATTTAAATTTTGGTACAGCAAGTAGAACAGGAACATTCTAGCCCATTTACTCATTTAGATCAATATTAGAAATAATTGCCCCCCAAAAAAATCCAAATGGCATTTTTATTGGAGTTAATTTCAGAAATTAATTTGAAGGAACTTAATGCTTTTATAACATTGAGATATTTTTGTCATACAAAGTTATAGTATTTAACATCCATTTAAAAAATTTTTTTAATATCATTAAAAGAAATTAGGTAGTTTCCTTCACACAAGTTGCACATATTTTGTATTAAATTTATTTCTAAATACTATACATTTTTGTGCTTATATGAGTGGGATCCATTTTCCATTAATTTTGTTCCAGTTATTATTTGTATAAGAAAATCTAGTGACTTGAAAATAATATTTTATTGATATCTCAAATAATATGTATCTAATGTTTTAATTAATTTATTTGAATTTTTTAGGAAGACAATCATATAATCTAAAGTACTAATAAATTTCTCTCTGATATCTAATGTCTATATTCTTTTTAGCTATTGTTTGAGAAAATTACTTATTTTATCAAATATTTACTCTAACTTCACTAGAAGATTTTACTGAAAATATATTTTATAAATCACAAACAGACATTATTATTGATGCTTAGTACTCCACAGAATCACACTGAACTTTAAATTATGGCCCTCACAAAATATATTCCATAAAAGAACATGGTATAATAGAACAATTCTTAGCTTGGAAGCTGGAGATCCTCTAGTCTAACCACAGCCCTGCTACTAAATAACTCTATGACCTAGGAAATTTTATCAAACCATATCTGTCCCAATTATCTCTTTGAAAATGAGATACTTGACTGATTCTTACTGAGTCTTAATCTTTCTTGAGTAATAAGCCCTTTTGGAAAGCAAATGGAAGCTGTACATCTTTGATGATAAATTCATTGATAAATTCATATACCCACATATAAATAGATTGCATAAAATTATAGTTTGTATATTCCATGATGTTCTTTCATGGGCTCCTGGTAAACAAAACAAACAAAAACATCCTAGAGCAAGATGATCTCTAAATTTGTTTTCAACTTGGAGAAGATTTAGTTACAATTCCTTTAAGAAAACTGCCTTGCATCTGAAAGTTAGGTGTGTTGAAGAAATAATACCTTAGTCTGTTGATGTGTCTTTCATCATAAGTGAAAACTGGGTCAGAGCTGCCCTAACTCATCCGTAGAACATTTTTTAATCTTTCTGTTCTTTCCAGGTTTTGTACCATTGGAGTGTAACTGTGTTCTGTACAGTAATATACACGCCATGAAATCCCTCTTGTTTAATCCACTTCTTCCTCAAGTTCTTAGCCATTGGAGGGTTTTAACCACATCCCTGCACTTCCAATTTTATGATGCAAACAAGCTCAACAAACAATTTCACTTTACACGCAACTTTTAAGAAATGTAATGATTTCTTAAATTGAGAGAAAGCAATACCACTCTCTAGATTGGGTATAGAAATAACTTGTGATTAAAACATGCAAAATTTTATTTCTGATTTAATTTCTAAAGGATAGTCAGAAACAAAGCTGACTTTCCAATATCTTAAGACTTCTATCATTTGCATAATGTTCTAATTAGCCCAGTTGGTGAGTTGCTTTAACTCTAGAATTTTTTTTCAACCTTTGTACTCGATGGCCTCATGCAATTGAGGCGCCTCCAGTTGAGTTACTCTTTTATTTAAACCAACCTTGATTCATAGAATCACAGAACGCTAGTGTAAGGAAGAACCCTAGAGAGAACATATTCTAAACCTCTAATTTTACTCAATTGCTTCTCTTTGATGAGGCATCATGATGTACTGGAAAGAACAGTGGACTGGAGGTCATGGATTTAAGAGCCTAATCCTGGCTCCAGGGGTCATATTTTGTCTCTGAAAAATGAGGTGGTCAGAGCAAAATGATCTCCAGAATCTTTAGAACAAATGTCTCTTATTTTTATGTGAAAAAGTGAGAAAGAAAATGCTTTTAATAGAGTTATTCTACTCTAAGTTATTTCCGAAGATAGAAATACATTTTTCTACTTCCAAAAATTTGCAAACTAGTTTTTGCAACTTCTGGTCCTTGTTCCAAAGAGGGAGTAGGGTGACCTGATATATGTCTTTTTTAAATTACCTTTTAGTCTATATATCCCTTTCCTCAAGTCCAAACCTAATATCTTTTAATTTCCAGTGCTAAAGAGTAAAGATAATATTTTAAAGAAGTAATGAGAAATAAAGTGTGATTTCAATGGAAAAGAATCAGGGTGTCAGTATTTTTATTAAGCTAATTACCTTTCTTTGCCTATTTCCCTCCCTCACTAAATTTAAGAATATTGGATCCAGATAAAAATTCTTCTGAATAGCAACTCTTGATGCAGCCTCTTCCATCTTCCCACTCACATTCATATGAAGGCCAGGATAAAGACATAATGTCACATCTTAACCATCATTGAAAATTTGGATCAACCGTTGATCTATTATTACAAGAAATGAGAGGAATGTCTACTAAAAGATAGATAAATAGGATTGGATTTTAAAATATAATCAACAGACAACTTGAGTATTTTGAGACCAGTCTAATGGAAACCATTCATCCCATACTCACACTATGCCCTCTGATTTGGAGAGCGAGGGTATCCAAGAAAATGGAACAATTTTCCCTCTACTGCTTAGACATTGCTTTAAAGCAGAATGGTAGCTCTGCCAGGCCCAGTAGCTTTTTCATTCCATCTAAAATTAAAAGAGCCTTTACAGTGTATAAAATTTCCCAGTTTGGAGATGAGGTTAAGGAAGGGAAGTACTAAAATGGTGAACTGTCAATATTGACTAATAAGTAGAAAACTGTAGATTAAATGGGCTTTTGAAAAATTACATGACACTACCAAATAGAATTTAAAATAGTACACATACCTTATAAATTACACAAACCATGGAAGGCATAGAAAAGGACAGGAAAAAAGGAAAGATCAAGAAAACACAAATATAAGAAATAATAGGCCATTAAACATCATGATTTTAGTGAATATTTAATGACATGGGGCAAAGCTCAGGTTATTTCAAGTGAAGAACTAAAGATACAGATTTCTATATATTACCTGATTCCTATTTGGAATAAAAAGGGAAACACACACACACACAGAAGGACTGGAAATAAATTCAGTGAATAGTGGAATTACTCGTAAATTTATTTTCTTCTTTACATTATTTGAAAACAATCAATTTTTATCAAATTAATATTTTAGCTTACATTTATTAAGCACAAACTACATGCATAGTGCAGTACTTAATATGTATGCCTTATCTCATCTGATCTTTATTGCAATCTCATGAGGCAGATTATTTCAATCCCATTTTACAAAAAGGAAACCAAAGCTTGAAAAGTTTGAGATTTCCTGGAGACTTCTTTTTTTAACACACAAAAAAGTTTAGAACGAATATAATAGATGCCTCTTGGAAGTTATATCTTTTTTAACATTTTTACCATATTTGCTTAATTTCTATTGTGTGTGTGTGTGTGTGTGTGTGTGTGTGTGTGTGTGTGAGGAAGATCAGCCCTGAGCTAACATCCATGCTAATCCTCCTCTTTTTGCTGAGGAAGACCGGCTCTGAGCTAACATCTATTGCCAATCCTCCTCCTTTTTTTTTTTTACCCCAAAGCCTCAGTAGATAGTTGTGTGTCATCGTTGCACATCCTTCTAGTTGCTGTATGTGGGACACGGCCTCAGCATGGCCAGAGAAGCGGTGCGTCGGTGCGCGCCCAGGATCCGAACCCCGGCCGCCAGTAGTGGAGCGTGCGCACTTAACCGCTAAGCCGGGGCTGGCCCTTAATTTCTTTTTTGTTTGTTTGTTTATTGCAGTAACACTGGTTTGTAACATTGTATAAATTTCAGGTGTACATCATTATACTTTTATTTCTGCATAGATTACATCATGTTCACCACTCAAATACTAATTACAACTCGTCACAACACACATCTGCCGAGTTAGCCCTTTCACCGTCCTCCCTCCCCCTTCCCCTCTGGTAACCACCAATCCAATCTGTGTCTCTATGTGTTTGTTTGTTGTTGTTATTATCTACTACTTAATGAGTGAGATCATACGGTATGCCCATCAAGGGACAAATGGATAAAGAAGATGTGGTATATACACACAATGAAATACTACTCAGCCATAAGAAACGATGAAATCCAGCCATTTGTGACAACATGGACGGACATTGAGGGTATTATGCAAAGTGAAATAAGTCAGAAGGAGAAGGTTAATTTCTATTTTTAAAGTCAATACAATTTTACAGATACAGCCAAAGCCCCACTACAATTTAATCTCACTGGCTTCCTCCTTCTTTTCTCCTTACTATTCTAAAGTTGGTACATAAGATTTTCTTAGATGTTATTTTTACTACACAAATGTCTTAGTAAAATACATCATCACAAATGGAAGTAGCAGTAGCAGTAATAATAATAATAATAATAGTGGACATACATGGGGCTTTCTCAGTGCCAGACACTGTTCTGGGTACATTACATGGATTAATTCACTTAATCCTGCCGTAATTCTATGAGCCCAATACTATTATCATCTCTTGTTTACAGATGAGAAAACTGAGGCACATGTGTTAAATAACTTGTCCTAGATCATGCAGATAGTATATACCAGAGCTGGGACTTCTTTCATCCTTTGTAGCTTTTTACATTCTCCCTGAGCTTTTTTTTTTTTTTTTTTTTTTTTTTAAGATTTATCCATGATAATAGATGTACATCCTATATAATATTTATTTTTACCTGTTTAGTAGAATTCAATTGTACAGTAAGCCAGTTTACTCATTCTTTTGATTTTTTATCCATTCTTCTACTGAGTCGCTTCACACCTCTCATTATTACAAGTGGTGAGCAATGACCAATCAAAGGAGCAATTTCCTTGTGCCCATACGCAAGAATGTCTCTGGGTAAGATATGTGGACGTGTACTTGCTCAGTCGAAGGGCGTGTGCATCTGTACAGCTAACAATATTGCCAAATGCTTCTTGGAAACAGTGGTGCCGATTTATTACTTGGTAATGTTATATGTGTTCTTCCCCAGATCGTCACAAACAATTGTTACACATGTTTTTAAACCTGTGAAAATCGGAGGGGTGGGGAGTGGAGAGCATGAAATAGTGTCTAATTCTTGTTTTAATTTCCATTTCCCTGAGTAAGTAAGGTAGAACACGTTTTCATATATTTTTTGGCCACTCTAGTCTCCTTTTTGGTGAATTAGACAGTTCATTAGTTTGCAAGTTCTCATCATTCCTAAATAATCTATTCAATGCTATATATTTTTATGTGTTTAAGTCTTTAAAAATTGTTATTCAGATTATATGGGACTTTTGAAGGTAACTGTTATTGATTTCTTGTTACGTTCATCAGTTGTGACAGAATTTGGTCTATATGAGACCTATTCTTCAATGTTTGTTGAGGCTCAATTTGAATATATTCTTTGTGTGTTTGGATAGAATGTGCATATAATTTTTTTAATATAATTTTTAGTTCAAGGTTTTATATATGTCCATTGGATGAAGCTTCTGAATTTAATTATACATATATTATAGATCCTAACTATTTTCTATCAAATTATGTATACAGAAATTTTATTTGGTGCTTTTTCATATCTCTGTTCATTTTCCATAGTGTTTGGTTTTCTTTTTATAGTTCCAGTTCCTTATTTTTTGTCCATTAGATTGAGTTTCTGAATTGAATTTAAATATTTTAAACATATTATCATATTGTATTTTTCCATTTTTATTTTATTAATTCAAAATTGCCATGTGCTAATTTTCTGTTTGTCTAACTCTTACAAAAGGTAAACTATTTCCTCATGTATTTTGTGGTTTTTTTTTCATTTTTGTTGTGAGCTCATCTTCAACAGGGCTTCTTTCTTTAGAAATCCTGTGTGGATTGAGGTATGAGAATATCCAGGATTTTGGTTGTCATTTGTTTGTTTGTTTTTGCCAAGGACAGTACGATTATCCCTCGACTTAGGATCAAATTTTTAAAAATTTCTTAGCTTCAAGGTTCCTATGCCTAATGGACAGTGTACATTCAGACACCAATGCATGCAAGGCACAAACCTGAATTTTAAAAATTTATCTTGAGACTACTTTTTTAAAACTCAAGTTTCCTTGTCATCCCTGTAAGCTTTTGGGTAAGTTATTTCTACTTTTCTCCCTGCATGTGTCACACTTTGAGTATTCCAGTAACATACAAGGTGTCAGTTCCAGCGTTTGTAGGAGTGAAGTGTTCTCTCCTGTGCACGTATGGGCATGAAACCCAAGTGCACAGATACTATTACTTCTGATTAGCTGCCCATCCGATCTCCCTATTAGCACCACCTCCATGGTGTCACCTAACAAACTTATACGCTTCATTTTTGCATATGGAGATTTCACTTTCCCTTTTGGAAGAATATATGTATTTCCAGGTGTTTATATCAGAAAGGTTTGCACATTAGCTAAGTTCATAATCTTGCCAGAACCACAGTAACAATTTCTGCCCAAAATAACATAACTTAAATTTCAGTGTGATTTTGTTGCATGTTTTGTTTGAAATATAAGAATGGTTGTAATGTAATCTGTAAAAGGCGAATTGAATAAGAGTTAATCACTCAAGACCTATTCCCGCTTGGAATGCCTTTATGGAGGAAAATCATTTAAACTTAAGATCTCAAATCGCCAATCCATCAAACAGAATTGTTCAGTTACCAGGAAAATAAATTATGCTGCTGTCTTAAGAAAACATCATCGGGCTGGCCCGTGGCATAGTGATTAAGTGCGCGTGCTCCGCTGCTGGCGCCCAGGTCCGGATCTTGGGTGCGCATGGATGCACCGCCTGTCAGGCCATGCTGTGGCGGTGGCCCACATAAAGTGGAGGAAGATGAGCACGGATGTTAGCTCAGGGCTGGTCGTCCTCAGCAAAAAAGAGAAGGATTGGCAGGGATGTTAGGTCAGGGCTGATCTTCCTCACAAAAAAAAAAAGAAGAAGACATCATCAAATGTGCTTAATACACAATTATTTCTTTCTAGCTCCTATATTAATCATAGTAATTCTTTTGGAAAAGGAGACAGTATAATGTCCTGCGTATTATTTTCCTAAGAGACTATGGATATAGAGAAAAATAGAACAGAAAAAGAACTGAGTCTTTGAGATTGTTGCATTTAAACCCTACAAGGTTTTCCGTATTTACTATAAAATAAATATTTGTTAAGGCCCTATGAAGGACAGTGTTATGAGATGAAAGCAATATAAAGGATTATAAATTAGAGCCTGTCTTTTAGAAATGTACTCTGTAGTTTGAAAGGCAAGAGGTGGATACAAAAATACATAAAAATTATTTTTATAAAAATATTGGTTTGTGTAAGTTTGTACAGGCAAAAATTTAATAATTTAGAAGGAAGTAGAAGTGATTCTGACTGAATCTCTGTGAAGATGGCATTGAACTGGGCTTCAAAATGTGAGTACTATTTTGGAGGAGGATTTATCAGGGAATATTTAAGTGAGGGGCACAGTGTGAGTAAATGCATGGAAGTAGGAAATGTCACAATGTATTTGAGGAACAGTGAGTGGATGAGATGAATTTGTTTAGAGTAGAAAATTCTTGAACAGCCAGGGTGGCAAAATAAGAAGCTTAGAGGAGAAGGGGTATAGCATACATGGGTGAAGCAGACCAGGTACTAAACCAAACATTAATGAAATTAAGTTCTGAAAGAAGTGGAGAATGCAAGTCCCCTGTGAGGGCATCAACCATGGCTTAACTCCAGCACCAATATAGATGAAATGTGACCACAACTGATTTTTCTAGAAAATTTGAGAATCAGGATTTTTTGGTAAATCTCTGATATTTAAACATTGGCAAATAATTCAGAACTTGAAAAGTCTAGTATAAGAACCAAACAAAACATTCGTGAATCTGCTCAAGCCCATAGGTCACTAATTTGCCATCCCAGACACAGAGGGAGTCAAAAAGAGGGATAAGACCTAAATAATGGGTTGGAGTCCTGGCTGAGATGTGTAGATATAATTCCTAAGACAACAGAGACCAGAGAAGGTGTGATCGGATTAACATAATATTTTAGGAATTTTATTACAAACTCAAGAGGGAGAAACACAGACAACACTTCTCCATGATATTTGCCAAACTGTTTAGTCCAGCTGTACATTCTCATGAAAAGAAATATACAAGCTATTTACAGGAAACTGGTCTCACACTCTATAGACTTGCACTAAGGAAGTTTTCCTCTGTTAGCTTAGTTGTGTGAATATTTTTCTAAAACAGTATTGAATTTATAAAGAATTTCCACTGGAATACTTTCCGTTTTTGAGATTTTAACAAACATGAATACAACTCTTAGATACATGATAGAAATAAAAGATAATTAAACACTTTATCTAAACTAATTAGACATCCGGCATAAAAATTTCAATACTTCTTCTCTCCTTTCTTGTCATGTGTATATGTGTGGGTGTTTGCTTTGTATTTAGGGTTTCTCCAACTAGCCACAAACAGAAGAAATAATTACAATGTGTTTCATAGTCTATGACCTTACAGAGGCTCCTGCAAAAATCTCCTTGCTGACATGTCCTTTACTTGGACATAAGAGTCTTTTGGTTTTTGTTTTGTTCCACTGAGATTAGTCAAGAAAGACAAAGACAAAACCCAATTTTAATTCCCCAGAAACTCAGAGCTCAGAACCCCATTCAAGATAAAAATGATTTATGAAGGCCATCTTTTTAAAAATGGTGGATTTGTATCCCACTATATTTGTCAATGCCCCTGTCCACAACACCAAAATTAGACAGCCTGGCAGAAATTGTATACCAGAAGATTCATTTCATTGAAATATTAAAGACAGAAATAAAAGTTAATGTACACCTAGCTTTATGCAACTTTCGAAATTTGTCTCCATTTCTTTTATGAAGATATTGCAAGTTAACCTTTGGCTTGACAGCCGTCTGTGAACCTATATTTGATCTCATAGGATAAGATGTTATATGACAGTTTTTGAGAATGTGAATTCTACATTCAGACTTTAAAGCCTAGCTCCTCTACTTACTCACTACCTGTGTCAGTTTGTGTGTGTTACTTACCTGTCTAAGGCATGGTTTCCTTGTCTGTAAAATAAAGACAAGGTTAGCTACTTCATTAGGTTATAAAGAGGATTACATGTTATAAAGTGATTACCAAATGCTCAGTACCTGTTAATTGCTACTACTGCCACTGTTATTGTTTTAGCTATCATTATTGTTATTATTGACACATGATATTTTGTTAAAATCATGACTATGGCAGCTGATTTTGTTCCCAAAAAAACTATATGTGCTTTATTTACCATATTGAAGCCAGCACCCAAACAGCCTGCGGTCTTTACTGAAAATCTGCTGCTGATGGTTGGGGATTACAGTTTTATTTTTAGCAATCTTTCTAGCCTGAAATGGAATTCTGTCAAGGTTGGTTTTGTTGAGTATGATGCATAGAAGGAGGACAGTATTTCTAATTTTATCATCTGCCTATAAAATCATGTTTTAGTGCTAGCTAATTCCATTGATTTTTAAAGTATCCTCGTTTAGATTTACAGGTTGCAAAGCTCTTCTGTGGCTGAAATGCTGTATTTTGGAATATGTGGTGACTCTTTCTGACCCACTAGAGAGTAACTGGTGAAACAATGTCAAAGAGTCAATTAGCACCAGATTTGTATTAAGAGCATGTCATAAGTGAGATACATGATTCCGGTCTCCAATACAGCATTTTATATGTTTCATACAACAATGTTTGTTCATAACAATGCAAATGTATTTGCAAAAATCCAAAAAATAATACCATAGTATAACAGGATTCCGAAGAGTCAGATCTTCTTAAATGCATAATCCAGTATTATTTTGTTGACAACTGAGCATATGTGACCCTGTGATTTCTCTGTTGACAACATGCTTGGTGAATGGTGTAAGAAAATCATGTTATCGTAGTCATTCTTTACAAATGTCATGGCCATATTGAGTGTGTGTGTCTGTGTGTGTGTGCATGTATGTGTGTGAGAGAGAGAGAGAGACCATGGTAACCCATTGCCACTGCCAAGTAATAGAATTTGACATTCTTCTAAATTGGTGAATCAAATACTTTTCATTCTTTAGAAGAGATAGATTTCCATCTTTGGGTGGCAAACTTAATGGAATTATTTTAGTTAAATTCTCTATTTTCTATGAGTGAGTAATTACATTGAGGTATCAATTAGACAGTTAAAACAATCCTTATGTGACCAAATACTGAACTGAATTGAAGAGTAGATGTGTTGATCCTACCATTTGGAACCTCCCGCTTGAACTAACCCTGTGGATGTTTTGTCATCACTCTCTTGACCCCTAAAGACATTTCCATGATACGTTTAGTAATATAGACATTCTCATTAGAATGAGAGAAAAATTTCTGACTTCTCATCTAGACGGTACTTGCTAGAACTTCATTATACTAATTTAATTTTTGGATCAAATATCTATACAATAGGGTCAAATAATTCTTTTCCATTTCTTTTTTAAAAACTTTATTGGAATTACTTTTATCAAGACAAGTTCTTTTCTACATAAACTTTATATCAAAATTTAATTCATCAATCAATTTTTTAAAATCCTACATCAGATGGAATGAGTTTTCTTTTGGTGACAACATTTTACCAAGTCCAATCTTCTCCATTTAAGTTTTAGAAAACTAATTTTTGTCAAGAAGATTTTATTCTTCCATCATTTTTGATCAATAACAAATTTTACTCTGTGTAGTTTTAGCTCTTGTGAATTTTATTTTTTATTGATTATCTCTACTGTATCTAATTTCTCCCCAATCAATGTTTGCTGTCTTTGATGTTCTTAGAGTGTTGATTTTCAATCAGGTTGTTTTGTGTTATTTTTGGGGGAAACTAACCAATTTTAACATGCTCTGTTCTAAACACCATCAACTGTACTTGTCTCCTTTCTGCTAATCATGTTTATTAATTGGATAAAATAATTCAAATATATATGTATGTCTTTGAGCAAGGATCAAAGAGCGTGAGATAAAACAAACGATGGTATCTAGATGGAGGCAGGGGTCCCATGTCATTGCAATCAGGCCAGTGAGTCAAAATGTCCTCCTTCAAATTTTTAGACACCTCAGTGGAATCAGTCAGGAGACATATGGTTTTGCCAAGTGATAGTGATGCCTTTGAGATATTCAATATATTTTATTCTCTGTCTACAATTAGGGATTGCTTTATTCTAACACACAAATCTCCCTACGGCATATGCCCATTTTTAGTTATATACATGATATATGATGACAATTAATTGTCAACTCATCTTCTAATTTAGAAAGCTACATTATTTTTGAATAATATAGTTATTTGTGACAAAGAGAGAGAAGATCACAGAAGAGGTAAAAAGGAACAGATATTTTCAGCAATAATCATACCCCAGGCACTATGACAGATGTTCTACAAAATTATCTTCTTCAATCCTCTCAACAAATAAGGAGGCATTTTTAGTTCCATTTTTTTAGTTGAAGAAATTGGAACTTAAAGGGCCAGATTACCAGAAGTCAAATTGTTAGGTAGTGGTGGTGGCAGCGGTCCAAGCCATACTGCAAACTCAAAGCCTGTTTTATGTACATGGCAAGAGGATCTATTCTGTGGTCTTTATGATTTAGAAGGATATGCTTTATCATTTCACAAATATGTATTGAGTGCATATTAGGTGCCACATCTGAGCTAGGCTTGGGAACCAAGTGTATAAGGGAGACCATAATCTGTACTCTCATGAAGCAGCCAGTCTAGTGGGAGCTGCAGGCAGATAATCAGATGAGATTAAAGTGTAGTAAGGCCTCCCGTGGGGGGATAAAGGAGCAAGGGGCTAAGGGATTGATCAGTTTAAGCAATGGGAATGAAAAATTGATTACATAGATTACTGAAAAGTGAGTGTGGTTAAAAATACCCCCTAAATGATATCACTGCAGGTGAGAGAATTTGGCAACATCTTGAAAGATCCTTAAAAATATTCATAAATGTTACATCATAGTGATGATGATTCATAACAATTAGAAATTATTATCTATATACCAGCATAGGAATTGAATGTCGGCAACCTGACATCTTTAGCATGTGCTTCCCTGAAGACTGCCAAGTGTCTCTCACGCTTCTACATTTCTTGGGCTTCGTAGGCAGACTGAATGACGCTAAGATGAATCCCAAGAGGTTTCTCCAACAGTTTCTCAAAGCCTCAGTACCTTTTGCCTTATTGTTTCTTTAAAAACAATTTCTAAAATTTTAAAATGTGCATTATCATTTTTTGCATGATGAATATTCTCAAAATAAAGCGGGAGGAACTCTCCTGACTATAAAAAGAATTATACTAAATCTACCCCCTTATTATTTGTGATTTCCCTGTACACGCTCACTCATACACACACACACATACATACACATGTATATATGGGGGGAGAATAATTTTTCCTGTTAATTTATTCAAAGACTTAACATTCTTGCCAGGAAGTTAGCCAAGTCAAGTCAAGTCTTGTCATGAAGGGGTAATTGCTGACCAAAAAAAAAAACTGACTGTGTTTGATTCTGAGACTAAACATCAAAGATAGACTTTGACAATCTGCAGGATGTTCAAAAAAGAGAACAGGCACAGGAAGTGGTGTCATCTGACCTTGAAAAAGATGACCTCATAGAGTGGGTGAAGTTGAAGGCATTGACAACTGTATTTCTAAACATTTCTTACATATTGTGGAAGAAGCGAGTAGAAATAAGGATGAAAGGTGGAGAACAAGAGGAGACAGATTTGACTCAGCACAAGACTTAGGGAGAGCCAGGGCTGTGACAATGGGGTAAATCATGTCTTCTTGGATCTTCAGCTCTTATTGAAACTGGGAGCCAAATCCTGACCTCCACCAAGGCCTGGGCTCACCAGGGCCCTGGGTGCTTAGAGTCGTCCTGAGAGGTCCCTGCCACTGTTCCCTCCACCCTGCCAGGTCGTGCTGCTTCTGCTTCCAGCCACTTTTCCTCAAGATGTTCTGGTGTTCTTGAACTTCTCTGTTCCCATCATCGCTGTGCCTCTTGCTACCCCTGCTATAGGCCCAAAGTTGGACAGCTTTCTCCCTGAATGACACCTATAAAACCTGACCTATGGAATTTGAAACATGTTTTCCTGAAACTGGACTGAAGGGTTTTCGGAGGATACCATCCAATAAAAGTATGAACACATTTTTTCCAATTGTTAGGGCAAGACTTAGGCAAATGTATGAACAAGCTATGTACTGTACTTTGGTTATAATGTGAGTTAAACCAGCTTTCGTGTGCCAGGCTGGAGACTAAACCATCTTTTGCCCTCATTTTCCTTGTTTCAAATCCATTAAAAAGGCATTATGGTTGCCAAATAATGGACTTGCAAACAGAGAGTTGGTGTCTGTAGGTGAAATTAAAAGCCAAATGTCAGTGAATGGAATGGTTAAAGCGTGATTCAAGGTGCTTACTTTATGCAATATTTTTAATAAGATCCAAGAAATTACATAGGAAAGTGGGTTCTCGTAAGAAAAACAAAAGCTATGTGGTCTTTAATTTCTCCACAGCGTACACCTGACCTATATAAAGTCTCTTGCAAAGTCCACAAGAGGGTAACCAAAGAGTTCTATTCCTGGAAAGTGAAGTGTTGGGAAGTTGCTGAGAGTTCATGCTGTGGTTCCAAAAAGCTCTTATGTTACCGTAGCCTTTGCATACACAGACCATTAACACATCAATTCCCGCCAACTACCTCTGAAATAACAGCTAGGGCTTCTAGGGAGTGGAGGGTGGTGAAGAACATCACAAAAGTTTCCGTGCTCAAAATAAAAATAATGCCAGGTCTCCAGACCATATGTCCTAACAATGGTGACCGTAAGCAGAAGAAGACAATATGGAAAATTTCCATTTGCAGGTGGAAGGGAAGAGCAGCCACAGAGAAAAACCCACTGGGGTAGCCATTTCTATGAAAGACATGAAGTCAATCAGAGTGCATTAATACCAAAGCTTGACTCACAAGAAGCATGAGGAAGTAGCACAGCATATTAAAAAGTATAAAAGACTTTTAACTCAGACAAACCCAGATTCAAAACCTGGTCCTTCTCCTTAAGAGATGTCTACTTTGGTTTTGTTTTACTTTAACCTTTCTAAATACCAACATTTTAATATCTACATTTCAGGTTATAATACTTAGCTCTTAGAGTTGTAAGAAATTAAATCACACAATATAGGATTAAATGAGATAATATCTCAAGTATTCAACACATTGGGTGAACAATGTGTGGTCTCCAACCAGAAATCCACAAAGAAGAATACTACAACATACTACTATTTTTACCATAATCAGTCAAATAATGGCAAAGCAAATTGATGTCAGAAAATATTCTGAGCCTATGTCCCACCCATTTCATGTCTTCAGTACCTCGTAATGGAAAGTGGCATTTTTAAGTATAAATGATGTGGGATCCTTGATTTCCAAGAATGATATGATTGTGCACATTTGTATACACTATTGTGTTTATTATTTTCTACTTATGGAAATGGGATGCTGGATTAATATTTTATACAGATTTTCAATAATGAAGAATTTTAAAAGTCTCCGCTATTTTCAGTAAAACGCAAAACCTTCATTCCTTTAAAACAGCAGAAGCCACAATAATAATAGCTTTTTATCTCTGCTTCCTGTGTGTACAACTGCACTCTGCTAAGCAGAGTGAATTGTGTCACTTAACTTCACAACAGCCTATGAGGTGAGTTACTATCATGTTCTCCATTTTTAGAAAGCAGGAGACAAGGCACAAAGAGGGTAAGTATCTTACCCAAAGTTACTCAGTGATTGAGTAGCAGAACTAAGATATGAAAAGGTCAGGCAATATAATTCCAAGACATGCTTTCTGATGCACTTCCCTATGCTGTGTTGCTTGCCTTCTGGCTTATCAATGTTTACTGCACTACCTGGTCTGACATACTTCTCTGTAGTCATGTTTCTCTTCTGCATTCTTCCTGTGTTTCTTGTTCCTCTATGTGTTGTCTCTCTGCACTCTATTTACTTTTCATTTTTAAAAATATCCATGCCACCCTTTAGGCTTCTCTGACACAATCACCTTGCCCTGTGTTTGCTTCAAGCCCAATCACTCAGCCACCTGCTGGCTGAAAACTTATTTTGAATGTTCATGCAAATTCCCACTACTTATTATGTTTCACACCCCATCAAACAAAGTTAGTTATATGTTTTTAAATATATTATTAGACATATGAGTCAGAATCAGCTCTTCTAAAGGAGAACAAAGGCTGACACCTCAAAGTTGGTGGTTCATTTTGAGACTTAGGCCTTTCCTAAAACCTTGAAGAAAAGGCCTTTAGAACAGTTTCAGTACCAACAGAAGGTAAATCAAATCCAGAGGACTCATTAATGGAGTATTTGAACAGCATTCTAGCATATTATGGAGTCTAATTTATTTTAGGTTACTTTTATAATTGAGATGTTAGAAAATGTATCTCCTTTAATGTGTTTGGAAGAAACATAATTAGAACTTTATTTTGAAGTTCTGCAAACCAGAGAAACTTGAGATTCCTTTTTAATGGATGTCAAGCCCTATCCTTCTAACTTAAAGGACTGCCAGGCAACTACTAAAAACAGCTGAAAAATGGTTTGCAAACGTGGGGCATGTCCCTTCATTTTTCTTCTTTAGGTTTGCACCCACTCTGAACCTTTGAGAGAAAAGAGAGGACAAGAAAGAAATTGGGGGCAGATAATGAAAAACACTTTAGCATACCAATAAAATAAAATTATTTGTCTGGGTTCAATTATTTTTATCCCAAATTATCTTCCTGAAACAGATTTTTGTCCTGATGTAGGTGCAAGTGAGGAATGCTTTGGATTAGAATTTTCTTCCTGAGTGACAAGTTGTCTTTGTAAATGATAGTCTGAGCTCAGGCATGAATGAATTTCAGCCTTGGAATTATATTGCCTGACGTTTTCATATCTTAGTTTTGCTGCTTAATTGTTGTGTAACTTTGGGTAAGATACCCTCTTTGTGCCTGAGTCTCCTGCTTTCTAAAATGGAGAACACGACAGTAACTCCCCTCATAGGCTGTTGGGAGGTTAAGTGACACAATTCACATAAAGTATTTAGATGAGCACAGTTTTACATACAGCTATCAGAGACGAAAAGCTACTATTGGGGCTGGCCCGGTGGTGTAGTGGTTAAGTGTGCGTGCTCCACTTCTGCAGCTCGAGGGTTTGCAGGTTCAGATCCTGGGCATGCACTGATGCACCGCTTGTCAAGCCATGCTGTGGCGGCGTCCCATATAAAGTAGAGGAAGATGGGCATGGTTGTTAGCCCAGGGCCAGTCTTCCTCAGCAAAAAAGAGGAGGATTAGCATCGGATGTTAGCTCAGGGCTGATCTTCCTCACACGCACACACAAAAGGCTATTATTATTGTTGCTGCTGTTGTTTTAAATGAATGAAGGTTTTCTGTTTTACTGAAAATAGTGGAGACTTTTAAAATCCTTCATTATTAAAACCTGTATAAAATATTAATACAGCATCTCATTTCCATAAGTAGAAAATAATAAACACAATAGTGGAAATAATGTACGCAATCACATCATTCTTGGAAATCAAGGATCTTGCATCATTCATACTCACAAATGCCACTTTCGATTTTGAGGTACTGAAGACATGAAATGGGTAGGATGTCGACTCAGAATATTTTCTGGCATTGATTTGGTTTGCCGTTACTTGACTTTTTATGGTAAAAATAGTAGTATGCTGTACTATTCTTATTTGTGCATTTGTGGTTGGAGACCACGCATTGACACCCCGTGCTCTAAATACTTTATATATTATATAATTTAATTCTATATTGTGTAATTTAATTTCTCACAACTCTAAGAGCTTTGTATTTCAATCTGAAATGTTGATATTAATGTCCCACAAACTCATTAAGCCATGAGAAGAAACATCAGAGCAGTTACTCAGGAAAAATTGCCCATGTTGAGGCACAGATCTGAAAGCATTGTGACTTGTATGAGCATTTTATATAGGATGTGAAATGCAAACAGTTCGTAGTTTATGTTCTGCTAACTTAGCCATAAGCCTAATCTTTGTCAGAATTTCCTCTATTTTTAGTTGAGATTTAAGAGGCATTTGGAAGTGCCCCAGTTGGCTGAAAACAAATGGTCTGTGCTGCCTCTTCTTGGGATCAGTCAGAAAACTCCACAGTAGCTGTTCAACTGTGGTTTTGGATTGTTTCACGTTTTTCATTCTTTCTAGAGTGTTTTGTTTGTTTTGGTTTTGGTTCTTTGGTGCATGTGATGATGGCCAACTTTGGCAGTTTACAATAGTGTATAGTCTTTCAATGAATCATTGTTTAAGTGAAATGGTATACCTTAGTAACCAATATTCAGGAAATTTCTGTTATACAAACTTCAAAATTAAGTAGACTTCAGAGAACTGGCAAACTCTGGACTGGATTTAACACAAGTGGTACATTTTTTTGTGACAGTATGAATCGCATATAATATTTCTCACTCTGAAAAATTGTTCAGCACTGGAAATAGAGCAGAAATGATGCATGCATCAAAATGTGAAAACCTTCCATTCTTATCCCATCAGTATTTGCTGATGGATCATCACTCAGATAATTAAAAACAGATAAAAGATGAATTCACAAAATCATGGGTTATTACACAAGCATTTTGCTTTAAAATGTCATCGATTTGTGAAGAAATATTACAAGATCTTATTTCATAAAATCTTAGATCTGAAAAAGAACCTAGAGATTACTCAGACCAATCACCTCATATTCAAGTTTGAAAAACGGAAGAACAGACAGGCTAATAGGTGCATAAAGGTTCATACATCTAATTAGTTAGTGGCAAGACCAAGATTAGGACCCCCATTTGCTGACTCAAAGTCCAGTCTCTACTACTTTATGAGTAATTCTTTTTGTTTCAGAATTTGACCTCAAAAGCAAGTTATACCACCTCAGAAATGTAAGATAACTTTTTGTGAGAATCAAAGTGTGAGGTTAGTGAGAATTCCCAGTAATGGAGTTCCTATTCAAACTGGGACCTCAAATTTACTGATGCCTTCTCCTACTGGAATCAACAAATCAATAGCAAACACCACTTCAGCCTTGAGCCCTTCTAGTCTTATCCTTGGTCATATCCTCTCAAATGGCGATGGAGTGAAAGGTTGAGAGTGAGTTTTGGAACCTAAGTCTCTGAACTTCTCCTTAATTCTATTTCTTAAAATAGAGAAAGTCCATAGTTTAGTTAGTAGCAATGTAATAATGTTAATTTCACAGTTTTGACAAATGTACCATGGTAATGTAAGATATTAACCTTAGAGGAAACCAAGTGAAGGATATTCAGGGATTCTCTGTTCTCTTTGCACACACTCTTTGTGTGTTAATCTAAAATTATCCCAAAATAAAAGTTTGTTTAAAACAAAAACAAAACAAAAAATCATAGTGGCAGGCACTAGGAGAACCTGAAGGAATGGAGATAAGTATGTGTCTTATCAATGATGTTTCTTTTTGGTGCTGCGGAATGTAGATATTTTAAGGAACAATAGAGATGAAGTCTCAAGCTTTTCTCTGATATTTTGTTCATGGTTAACAACTCTTTTTGAGTACCTGTAGCAGTAAATACAACACCTCACCAATGCTTTGGTTCTCAACTGCCACACCACCGCCACCCACACATACACACACAAACACACACGCACACTCAGACTTCTGACACTTATCCTGATATCTCTCAATTATTTCTACAACTGGGTAGTCCCACACTTCAGCCTCTCGCCGAGAAGGCTGAAAAAGCCAGAGAGGTTCTCATAGCAGTCATTGTCTCCCACTGCTTTCCTTCTCCCTGCCGGCCACCTGCTGCCTTATTTCTCACAAGAATCACAGTGCTTTTCCACCTCTCACACTAAGTCCAAAAGAGTTATGTAGGTCTTAAGAATTATGGAGGGAGGGGAAGCTAATGTTAACTGTAGTATTTTCTATGCTTGGAATTTGCATTATAAACCTCTTGGTCACTGGTAAAGTTATAGTCAGGTTCTAAATACCATGTTATCCTCTGTCTACATTGTGCATTATGTTTGGATAATTCTGCTTTTTTCTCTGATATGATTCTGGGACACATTCCCCCACACTAGGCAAGAGAGGGCACTGGAAATGTAAACATTTAATAATGGTTTCAACAAGCACAATTAAGATAATGTAAAATGATTACCTCTTTATAAGTAGTGCAGTATAGCAGGAAGGTTGCAGATGTTAAAGTTAGAGTGTCACAGATTTGCCTCTCAGTTCCACTACTTCCTAAAAGAAGAGAGAAAATTGCTCACCTTCTCTGTTAGGACTCCATCGGTTAAAAAAAATAGCAGACTTATTGTGAGAGTTGAGTGAAAATAATGTTATATGAAAGCCTAGCAAAATATTTAGCATTTAGTAAGTGTTGGCTGCAGTCGCAAATGTTATTGGTGCTCCCCAATCTGTATGATTCTCATCCTTAGGATCTCTATCTGTTTGCCTGAGGCGTTGTCTTAAACTGTGGAAGGCACCTCTGCTAGCAGGCGTGGCATTGATGGGGAGTTAATGTTCCCTAGGAGCAGTGCTCAGTCAGTGATGGCTGACGGTGCATATATTCCCCTGCGCTAACAAGCCTGTGTGTTCTACGTGGTCCCACAGGTTCCTCGATGGGATTAAAATCCAATTGCCTATTAGTCAATTGCCTATAGTGGTAACTTGCTTGATTAGACATACTTCATTGGCTGCCTTCCCTTCTCTGTGTCCCTTCCCCACTGTCTCCTAGAGATACTTACTGGACTCAACACTTAAATAAATTACTTATACTTAGAGACTCGTCTCCAGGTCTTCTTATGGGAAGCATTAACTAAGACTGCTTCTTCCTCCACCATGTATGTACACCATAATAAAAAATGGTGCCTTGCTTGTAAAGGCATTCAGCTTACTACAGCACCAGTACTCTTGGGTCTATACATATAGCATGTGAGGTACTGTGGCATAGTGGTCAAGAACCTGGGCTCTGACAACACACAGATCTGGATTAAAATCCTGACACTGCCACTTTGAACAAGTTATTTAATATCTCTGGGCCTTAGTTTACTCATCTTTAAAATGGGGATAATAATTTATAAGTTGTTGTAATGATTAATGAAATAATGAGTCAAAATATGGATGGTAATTGTTCCTATCTCATAGGGTTAGTGCACGTAAAGAAGACAAAAGATGCACCACCCTAGCGGAGTGTCTGGAACACACTCAGTAAACTGTTAACCATATTAGGTTGCTAATAACAAGAAAACCATAACAAGGGCTCCATTCTTGCTTCTAGCTAAACCCTATTACAACATGATTCATTCATACTAAATTAAGTAAAACACCATTTTGAATTATAGGTGTGATTATGCATGTGCCAATCTTTTCTCTCTTTTCTCTATCCGGACAAACACATCTTCATGCACACATATAAATCTGATTTAATAAGCTTACATTTTTCTGGATGGTTTTTCATATTACTACTTCATTAATTTTATGTGATTCACCAGGGGCTTTCCTTAAATAACATGCTCCTATTCCTCTCAGTAAACATAAAATATCTGTTAATTTACCAAATGCTAATATAAACTAAACTTTTCAAGAACACATCTGTTAGGAGCTGGCCCTGTGGCATAGTAGTTAAAGTTCAGCTTTCTCTGCTTTGGTGGCCCAGGTTTATGGATTCGGATCCTGGGCAAAGACCTACACCACTCATCAGCCATGCTAAGGTGGTGACCCACATACAAAATAGAGGAAGATTGGCACGGATGTTAGCTCAGGGCCAATCTTCCTCAGCAAGAAAAAAAAAAAAGAACACAGCTGTTATATAAAGCAGGTCACATCTGTACAAACTGTGAATGCACACACATGCACAGTAAAAGTGAGTATATTGTTGTAGGGAACCTAAAGAGTAACATGATAAGAAACTCTGTTTAGAGTTAAAAGTATGTAATTAAGCAAAATACCGGGCCCACAGTAAATATGCAATGAAAAATACATGGATTGAATCATCGTGCTAAATTATAGGCTCTTCTAGGCATAACCATTAAAAGTAATTCTATCTTTGAAATTGATATTTATTTCACAAATCTACTCTATTTTATTCATCTAATCTATTTTAGTAATGATAGGATTATTTTATATCCCTTGTTTATATCAGATGGCAGTATATTCAGTATATTTAGCTCCTACTTTATGTTGTGTATGCTTTTTCCTTCAAAATGTTCTTTAGAAAAAACAATTTTGAGCAGAAGCAGACAGACTGTTCTAGGACATCCCTTCCTTTAGAGATGAGTTTCTCCGGCATAAAAAAAGATTGGCTTCCAAACTGGTTAAATTGCTTCTTCTGTACAGCACAGTGACATGTTGTTTTGTAACAGTGGAATATGTGCTCTCTTTTCGGACGAGCTGTTCTGTGAAAAAGTTTTATTTAGCCCACAGAGCCAATCCCCGGATTTGTGGGTGTTACCTTCTTTCTGTATTACCAGGTTTTTTCATCATCTTCATTGCTTCTGCTCTGTCAGCTGTAACACAGTTTAGTAGCAACCCTTCTTAAAAAACAAGATGTTTCTGAAAATAGAACAGTTGGCTAGACAGAAAAGAGATATCAACAAAAGTAGGTCTGTTGTTCGTCTGTGTTTCGCTCCCTGAATCATTTCTGACACACACAGTTTCACACATATGTAAACGAACCGGCATTGAGTGAGAATAGAATCTAACATAATCTGTATGTCCTAACACAAACTTTTATCCTATTTTATTAAGGAAATCAAATTATATGAAAACTGATTTTGTTCTGAGATTTCTTAAATGTTTCACTTTTGTGCCAATTAAGGAGTTCAACCTAGTGTATTGTCTGGATTTGTTTGCTTTTTTTAAATGAAAGAACTTAGGTCCCCTAAGTAAATGAAGACTTCAATTCAATTCAAGATCAGTTCATTGATCCAGTCGTTTATTCACAGTTGATTGTGTAGCTGATTCAGCCGAGACAAAGCAGTGGCTTTACTGTGTGTTGTTTCCTCTGTGCATCAACTAAAACAAAAATTAGGTCGTGCAGTATTTACTCTCTGGGCAAAATGACATTTTTCAGCTGCTCAGACTTCCCAATAATTAGCAGGAAAGACCAATATGGAACAAAGGAACAAGCCCCTGTAATCACTTCTTTGTCAAGTAGAAATGATATGACGTCCCTTTCAGAGCACAACTTAGAAGACACATGAGAAATAGCCAACCCACCAGCCATTCAACATCCTGTGGTTGTGTGTACTTGACAACACTTGTAGGGTCAAATGCCTACAAGAGCACTGCTCTGCAGAAATGGACATCCTGAGCATAATGATATGTTCAGATGTCATCTCTGCTTCCTGATTTTACCTCTGTGCCTTGCCTCTCCCTACAGTGCATATAAGTACACACACATATAAATATTTTTTAAGTGCCTACTTGTGTTGCTTTTGTGATATCTCTTTAATTAATCTTGGATAAAATGTCTTTATTTCTAAATCTTTTTCCATACAGGATTAAAGTAAGTTTTACCAAAGCAAGCTTTATCTGTTCCTCTTTCCGTTCACTTGTAATTCTAGAGCAGAGCTTTTTGATCTGGGTCTTTGCAGCAGACATGTATGAAAGGGCTTCAGGAGGCCGTGAACCACCTGAAAATATATACAGAATCGTGCGTGTTTCCACATGTACTCGTTCTGAGAAAAGGACCACACCTTTCTTTAGATTTACAAATGGGCATATAACTCCCCAAATTTTAAGAACTACTGTACCTGGATTTTCTCCCTGTCATTTCTTTATATTTTTTTTTGTGAGGAAGATCAGCCCTGAGCTAACATCCATGCCAATCCTCCTCTTTTTGCTGAGGAAGACTGGCCCTGAGCTAACATCCGTGCCGGTCTTCCTCCACTTTATATGGAAGGCTGCGGCAGCATGGCCTGACAAGCGGTGCGTCGGTGCACACCCGGGATCTGAACCTGGGCCGCCAGCAGCGGAGCACACGCACTTAACCGCTAAGCCACGGGGCCAGCCCCTCCCTGTCATTTCTATTAGTTCGGAAATACTAAATTTTATCACATGCTACTCCTGGGTTCTACCGAATGTGTTTAGTCACCGCCTTCCTTTTCTGTTATAATTCACTGCTGGTCTCTTATTTTCTCTTACCTTTCTGAATTTTGTGCTTTCTCTGTTCCAATTTAAGTAACAGAAGAAAGAGAGAGAAAAGAGATATTAGGTACTAAACTTCTATGAGTAACAGTGGTTGACATTTTCTTCATGTGGCATCTCATTTAATCCCACGGCAGCCCTACAAATTAGATAGTATCCCTATTTTCACAAATGAGAAACATGAAGCTCGAAGAAGTTAGCCATTCCTGCTGCCTGTAAATGGAAGAGTTCAGATTTAAATCTGTGTTTGAAACTAGAGTTTATCCCTTCGTGAAGCCTTTACAGAGTAAATGGTCATAGCTTACTAATGGCATCACTTTTTATAACGTGTAACTTACATTTTATTATTATTCTCTATCATCAAAAACTATGTTCAGGGCCGGCCCCGTGGCTTAGCGGTTAAGTGCACGCGCTCCGCTACTGGTGGCCCGGGTTTGGATCCCGGGCGGGCACTGACGCACCTCTTCTCCAGCCATGCTGAGGCTGCGTCCCACATACAGCAACTAGAAGGATGTGCAACTATGACATACAACTATCTACTGGGGCTTTGGGGGAAAAAAGGAGGCGGATTGGCAATAGATGTTAGCTCAGAGCCAGTCTTCCTCAGCAAAAAAAAAAAGAGGACGATTAGTATGGATGTTAGCTCAGGGCTGATCTTCCTCACATACACAAAAAAAACCACTATGTTCATTATACTTTGTGCATAAATCTAGTACAAATTTACAAATGCACGTGTTGCTGTATTGTATCAATGTCGTCATATTATCTCATACTATCACAGAAGGCAAGAACCATTTATACATTCATTAATTCATTCAGTTTTTAAAATAACATTTATTAAATCCTACTATTGTCAGTTGCTTTACTAAGTTCTAGAATAGTGTTCTAAGTTTTATCTTCACATTAGATTCTACTGGGGAACTTTTAAAAAATACCAACAGCAGGGCTTGGCACCAGGAATTTTGATTCAGTAAATGGAGGTGGCATTTGGGCAGTGTACTTTTAAAAAACTTCCCCAGCTGCAACCAGCATTGAGAACCATTGTTCTAGAGCAGTGGTTTTTCAAGGTGTGGTCCCCTTGATCTGCAGCATCAGCATCAGGTGGGAATCTATTACAAAGGCAAATTCTCAGCCTTTCCCCCAGCCTCCTCGTGTACTGTACCAGAAACTCCAGGGATAGGACCTGGCTATCTCTGTTTAACAAGCCTTCTTGATATTTCTGAGGCAGGCTAAAGGTAGAGAAACACTTCCTTAGAGACACAGGTTGAATAAGGTATGGTACTTGCCACTAAGCATTTCTCCTTGGTCTCAAGGAATTCCCAGTGGTTTCAAATTTGCATTTTAATAACTTAGCACAGTTCCCTCATTTACAACTTTAGTTGATAATGATAACATTATTACTACTTAAAAAGTGTAATACTTTTCCTCTCTTCTTGGGCAGCCATTAAATGAAGTATTTATAAGAAAGTGGTTGTCAGTAGGGATGGAATAACGTCCCTTAGCAAAAGTCTTATGAACCTTATGGGTTGAGCTGAATTGTTACAGTGTTTTGTAACACACACACACACACACACACACACACACACAAAGAATTTTAAAATATAAAATCTTAAGGGGTAAATATTTCCAATAAAGGAATTTAAAGTGGTCTTTGTGTTCTGTTTCCATTCTATTATTTTTAATATTATACTTGCTGTTTCCCATCTTTATTAATATAGCTTTTTTTAACAGTTTATGACAGTATAATTGACATACAAGAAACTGCACATATTTAAAGCATTTAATTTGATAAGTTTTGACACATATATATGCCAGTATCATAAAACAGTTGTAGGAGGGCATCCAATTCTATTATAGGTACTTCTTAGTTATACAGTTTTCCCCCTCCACTCCTAAATGGCAGAATGAGGTTGCAGAGAAGGCTTCCTGAAGAAGGTCACATGAGATAAGACTTGTAAGGCAACTAGATATCAGCCCAAGTGAATAAAATGGGAAAAGGTTGTACAGGATAGAAATAAAGCCCACGTCACCTGCTGAAGTCTAGATTCTTGTGGTTGTTGCTATTTATCATCACGCAGGTCTTAAAAATACGTACTCGACCCCGTTAATTTCTTAAAATTCCAATTGAGAAATGAGCTTAACCTCTAACGAAATACACAACACCGTTACTGAGAGTAGCACTCCAGGTCTCCATCTCTGAAGGCAGCTGCTTGCATTCGGGTGACCTGTTGAGCTTTGACCACCAATCCTTTCTCGAGTGCATAGTTCTCTGCTGTGTGTATTACATGGAATGGCTTGCATGAAAGTGATGTTTTTGCTTTTATAGCAATGGAATCTAATTCCTTGCCTTTAACTTCCTTTTAAGTTTCTCTCCTTTCTCCTGAGCAAATTAGTATGTTTGTTTATCATTATCCCCACGTGCTAATGCTGGGACTTTACTTTTTGGGCTTAAATTCTCACTCTTTCTTCCATTGCAGGTTGGCTCCATGAGTTGGGAAAGAGACTGGAGTCTCCATACTATGGCAACAATTCTTTGGGGGGCCCGTCGATCCGGAGTGCCTATATTGCTGCTCTGTACTTCACCCTCAGCAGCCTCACCAGCGTTGGGTTTGGGAACGTCTCTGCTAATACAGATGCAGAAAAGATCTTCTCCATCTGCACCATGCTGATTGGTGGTAAGGGAAATTCTTCTGTTATACCAAAGGAAGGAACAAGTGTCTGCCCTGTGTTGCTGTTCTGTTTGCTCTGTCCTAAAACACAATGAAAATATATTGGAAGACTCTAAAAAGCACTGATTAGGAAATCAGTGACAAACATTTTAATATACAGATTAGCAATGAAAGTCTGTGATGTCAAAGAATTGCATTTTCTGGACAGATGAAGAAGTAACCATTTACCTGATGGTTGATTTTGAAAGGGCAGGCACTTTGTATTCTCAACATGGTATTTACCCCCAGTGTTTGTGAGTTACATGAGGATGAATTGCAGTATATGGTTGAAACTCCATTTTATAGTCCCAAAGAGGTCAGTGTTATCAAATTTTATTGATACTAATGTCGTAAGTTAAGGATGTCTGATAGATCACTTAGTTAAAAATAAAAACAAAACCAAAAAACACCAATACAATAATAATAAATAGTCAACATTTATTAATCACTTTTATGTTCCATTCTCTGTGCCAAATGCTTCAACACGATACTCTAAGTAATTCCATAAGGCAAATCTATGGGTTCGGCATTATCGTTATCCCATTTAACAAATAGACAAATTATTCTACTATTGTCTCTGAGTTCCAAACTCACCTTCCTCACTATGCTTTGTAATGCTGGAGTGTGGACTCTGCAAACCTCCTTCTTTACCAGTCGGCTTCAGTTACTTCTGCCAATAGGGGGCACCAGAGGGAAACTAGCAGGCAGGAGGCGTGGAGAAGGGACTGCCTGCTTCCAATGTGTATGATGTACCTTAAGCGGCAGGTTACTTCCAGCAGCAGCAAGTGGTTGAAGCCTTCAGCATCTTCAGGCACTCCCAGAACCAGCCTCATTGGGCCTTCTTGGAGATCTGTGCATGAGTTGGGAGTGCCGTCACATCCAAAGTCAGAGCTGGTCACTTGTGGCTCCTCTCAGCTCCTCCTGTGGGCTTCTATGTTCTGATAACCCCACTTCTTCCCTTTGTTTAACCTCTCTAAGGGCAGAATCTCCTCCCTGCAAGTTATTATATCCATGTTACCTCTATACTCTCTGTTTGCTCATTCAGCTTTCCAACACCAGGGAAACCATTTCCCTATAGTAAATTCCCTTTGTTGAAATATTTAATTTCTCTTTTCTGAACCTCCTAACTTATACAGGATTGATACTATTATTATCTACATTTTTCAAATGACAAATCTAAAGCTTGGAGAAATAAAATAACTTTCCTAATACCATACAACCAGTAAGTAAAAGAAGCAAGGTTTGAACCCAAGTGAATACTTACTTCTATCTTTAAATATGTAAATGGAAACTTATTGAATTATAAGACTGCTATCATGGAGTAATAGTACACGTGGATGTCTGCCTGGATCAAGTAAGCATTTATGTTAGACCAGAGTTCTTAAATGAGGGTTCTGTTAGTATTTTCTGCCCCACAGTATTCCCCCCAAAAGCCTGTTTTATCATGTTCTCTTAAAGGCCTTAATCTTAAATATCACTTAGACTTTTGAACCTTAAAATAAGGGGTGGTTTCTACCAGCTTCCTTGCTTGGGAGATGTGAAATGAGTATTTGGGGCTTTAGGTAATGAGTCATCAGGCCAATGGTGAAATCAAAGAAGTTTAAAGCCAAACCTGCCCTCAAGGAGCTTATGATCCAGTTTGGAAGATAGGCTGAAATACATGGAAAGAGTTTTAACAATACAAAGCATTAAATGCTAAGAGCCAAATCAGTCAGGAAGTTCCAAAGCAGTGAGAAACGAGGGCCAGGAACCCAGAGAATTTCTTGGAGAGGCAGTACTTGTGGCAGAGTTACTGAAGTAGCACGCTGGGACTGCAGCAATTTGAACAGGCTCTTGGCTGATGTGGAGCAGTAACAGCCTAGGGAGCAAAGAACAGGCATTTTCATTTTCTGAAGAGCTACAATGTGCCAGATCCCGTGGTGGCTGTTTTATACCCAATATTATAACTTACATAATTGCCGCTCTCTTTGATTGCCCATCTTTCAGCATAGCAAAATGACAAGCATTTTGCAAATAAACATAGTCTATATTTATTTAATATTTGCCCATGTTTCTTCTAGTCCTAATGGAAATTTTGGGAAATGCTCAAATGCTCAAGGCTTAACCTACTAATTTGACATTTGAAGAATCTTAGATAATTGAGTTTATTCTCTATTGGTGCACTGACTATATTGTGAGTGGTCCTGAATCAGAAATTGTTCAGGCATAAATGATTTTCTGCTGTTCACTGTAAGTAGAAGCAATACTGGTCACAAGGCCAAAAGATATGGGAAATAATCAGGTAATGTCACTTTGTCACTTGTTAAATATTTATTGAGCAAATTATCCTAGTGCAAAACCAGTGCTCATTTGTAGGTGGCATTAAAGCATTTAGATGACTTGAGCAGCACTCAGGAAACCATTGGTTTTGAATGCCAAATGACATCTAAGTAACTTGAATTTATTAGTTAGAGCTTCCCAAATTGGTGTTTGCGGGAAATAACTCTGTATGATTGTGAGAAGTACTCTAAGCTAGGAGAAATGATGCCTTCATTTTAATATTTCCTAATTAACTAATTACTTGCATAACTTTGAGAATGAATCATAAGAGGTCACAATATTGAACACTTTGTTCATTTAATTCTCATAAGACTAAGAGATAGAGGTTATTAACACCCCAATGTAGACATAAGGCAGCAGAGATCGAGTGAGTCGGATGTCAGGATTCACTAAGACTAGCAAACTTCTTATAAAATATCCACTTCATTATACACTGTAAATTGATTTTATTCACTTAATTTCTATAAATATACACAAATAATTATATTTTAAAAACTCTAAATATATATTACCATGGACTCAAGTCTAAGGCATTTTATTGGGAATCCCCACATAAGGCTGATGAAATTGCTAATGACAGGGATGCAATATTTACTACAAAAGCAGGCGGAAGCAAAATGAAAGGTTGCAAGTGACTACCAAAACCCTAGATAATTCTCTAGGGCAGAGGCACTCGCAGGCTGTGTGAGGAGGAAGGAGGAAGGGGAGGCTTCCGTCTGAGCCTCTGTAGTTATAGGGTGTGCAAAATACTGACTTATTTGGAGGAGAATATTTGAAGCTATCAAAGAGATTAAGCAAAAATAATGAGAAAAAGATCCATATCTACACAAATCTATGTGAACTTTGAGAACACCCAAAACAAAAACGTAACCCTAAAAGCTTTAGATAACTCTTAGAATTAATAAGTGAATTTAGTAAGGCTGATAGATACAAGGTGAATGTGCAAAAATCAATTGTATTTATATATACTAGAAACAAACAATTAGAAAATGAAATATGAAAAATGATTATAAAAACATCAAATATATAGGAAAAAATCTTTAAAAATGTGCAATACCACTACAGAGAGAATTACAAAACATTAGTGAGAAAATTTACAAATGGTTTAAAATTGGAAGGATATAAAATGGTGATGGTTTTAAGACTCAATATTTTAAAGATACCAGTTTTACCCAAATTAATCCAAAGATTCAGTGCAATCTCAATAAAAATCCCAGGAGATACGTGCTTGTTTGGAAAACAGCAAGCTGTTTCTAAAACTTAGCGAAAATACAGAGCTAAAACTAGTCAAAGCAATCATAAAGAAGAACGGAATAGGAAGATTTGTGCTAAAGATATCAAGATGTGTTATAAAGTTACAGTAATTAAGAAAGTATAGTGTTGGTTCAGGAATAGACAAATAGGCCAATGGAATACAGGAGAGGGCAGAAACAGGCCTGCACACATGTGCTCACTTTACTTATGACGTAAGTGACACTGCCATGCAAAGGGGGAAATGATGATACTTTCAATAAATGTTGCTGGGTCAAATGTATATCCACATGTTGAAAAACAAACTTGACTCCTCTTAAAACTGTACATTAGGGGCCGGCCCAGTGCGTAGTGGTTAAGGTCACATGCTCTGCTTTGGCAGCTTGGGGTTCACGGGTTCAGATCCCAGGCACGGACCTATACACCACTCATCAAACCATGCTGTAGCAGCATCCCACATACAAAATAGAGGAAGATTGGCAACAGATGTTAGCTCAGAGCCAATCTTTCTCACAAAAAAATAAAAAACAAAAAACTTCACATTAAAATTAATGCCAGATGGATTTTGATCTAAATGTGAAAGAGAAAACAATAAAGCTCCTAAAAGGTAATATAAGAGAATATTTTCATGACCTTTGATTTGGCTAAGGTTTCTTAAAAATGACACAAAAAGCCCTAACCATAAAGGAAAGATTGATAAATTGAATGGCAAAACTTCTATTTTTCAAAAGACATTCTTAAGAGTGTGAAGAGGCAAGCCACAGAATAGGAGAAGACATTGGCAAACATTTATCTGATAAAAGACTTTTTTCTATCATATGTAAAGAACTTTTATAAATCAATAAGAAAAGAGCAGACAACCCAAAAATGTGTAAAAGCTTTAAAAAGCACTTCAAAAATAGATTTCCATACTTGAATAGGCAATAAACATATAAATAGGTACTCACCATCATTCATCAAGGACATGCAAATTAAGATCAAAATTAGGTAGTATTTACATTCACCAGAATGCTATATGTAAAAGCAATGACTACCCTAAGAGTTTGACAGGATATGGAACATCTTGACTTCTCCTATATTGTTGATGGAAGTGTCAATTAGTGCAACAATTTTGTCAGTATCTACCAAATCTGAACAGACCTGTACTCTGTGACTCAACGATTCTACTTCTGAGTGTATATCCAATGGAAATGCATACGTACATACATCAAAAGGCACATACATAGATGCTTGTAGAAGCATTATTGTAAGAATCTCAAACTGGAAATGCCCATTAATAGGAGAATAAATAAGTAAATTAGGAAATGATTATTCAATAGAGTACTATACAGTAATGAGAATGAATGAACTATTACATCATGCAACCACCTGAATGAATCTTACAAATTCAATGCTGAGCAGAGAAGCCAGACACAAAAAAGTACATATTGTATGATTTTGTAGTTCAAAAGTAGGCAAAGCTTATTGATTGCAATATAATTCATAACTGTGGTTGCCTTTGGTGAGGGGACTGGTTAGTGACTATGAAGGGGACAGAAGATAAAACCTGGGGTGCTGATAATATTCTGCTTATCCATATGGGCAGTGATTCCATTGGTTTATTCACTTTTGAGAAATCTCCGTGAACCATACATTTAATATTTGTGTAATTTTCTCAATGTGTGTCTTTGATATTAATACCTTGTACAAGTATAATAGCTGAGCTAAAAATGATAATATAACTAACAAATGTGGAATGAGAAGGTGGGTAGTAGTGAGCTGAGATAATTGTAAAAGATTACCTTTGGAGAGTGGTATGGAGGTGAAGGGATGGGTTTGGGGCTGAACTGTTCATCATAAATTTTCTAAGCTACTTGCTTATGATTATAAAACTTTTTAAAGAAAGTATTAAACCATCAGAGGTTCATTTCAGTTTCATAAATATTTATGGCACACCTAAATTATGCCAGGCACTGCTAGATGCTGGGGAAACAAAGATGACTAAGACATGATACTTTCCTTCCAGGAGTTCACAGTTTGGTAATGGAAATAGGTACTTAGGTAGATGATATTCTTTCTTTTTCCATTTTCATTTTTCCTATTATAGTGCACATTTATAAAAGACTGGAAAATCCACACCAAAAATAAAATTACATATAATCCTATCAGCAAAAGATAATCTTTTCAGTCTTTTTATAATTATATACCCCTATTATCTGAAATATTTATATCAACTACACATATCATTTTTGCCACCAAATAAAATATATTGAGAACATTTTCCCATGTCTTTAAAAGTTCTTCTATCACACTTAGTAGAGTCACCTAATGAGTTAGACCCCATTGATGAGGCCATCAACTCAGCCTCAGAGGGTAGATACAACTTCTAGTGAAGGTGACTCATCACAGAGGACATGTCCAGTTTATGTGAGGCACTGTTGACATGAAAAAGGTAAAGAGAAACTCAACAGTCAAGGCTTTCCTTGGGTCCTCTCTTCCCAAATATCCTGACATAATTTTATTGAACCCATATGAGCTATGGTGTTCACAAATTCAGGCTGTTTTTAAGATGCCTTTATATTGCCATTTAAATTCATCATTTAGGAAATTGTTCTCACTCTCTGTTTTCTCAACCATCTGCCATCCACAACCCAGTGTACTTGTAGCACGGAGTGGAAAATTCCAGGTCAATGAGTAGGTGGGAGAGAGAGGAGATCAGCTAAGATTACCCATTGCCTGAGCTCTGGCCTCCTTTTATATCAGGAGAAAACAGTCCCCATGTAGACTCCAAAGGAACTGCAACGTAGTTGGCTAAAGAAATCAGCAATGATGTTGTACCTGAGGAGAGAGCACTGTTACTCAAAATCCAGAAAGAAAAGTGTTGTGAAGGGAGTGAGAGAGAGAGATCTATTTACTTTCTTCTTAGATTCCAATTGCTGAGGTTCCTCCAAAGGCCTGATAGCAAGATGAGATTTTACAAAATGCATTTTATATGAAAGTCCTACACACAAAAAAAGAGCCTCCCACACACTCAGCAGCAGGCCTGGCATGCTACTTTAAGAATTATGTACATCAAATTTGCTAGAGGTGAAAGGAAAAGTGAATGGTAATTTCCAAACTGACCTGGATATAGAAGTTCTTGAGTGAAACTTTCATAGCAGATGGACTGATTTGGCCTGACAGTTACAGATACACTTTACCAGTGTGAAAATGATAACCAGTGACAGAGAGGCAATAACTTTGGGAAGTGAAACACTAGGAGAGCTAGGGTTTAATTTTTGTAACTACTTAAATTAGAAGTATTTTCCTATGCTGAAATGAGACTTTGAAATTATGGTGACTCAGACATAGACTAGTACTTTCCAACAATTATGAATGCTACAATTAATCCAGTAATTCATTTTATTGATAATGTACAATTAAGATGCTAAATGATCTGAACATATTACTTCTCTTACTTTAAGTACTTTACACACATTATAATTAAGCAAAGCAAAGTTAAAATCATACACATAATTAAGGAAAGCAGTGTTAAAATAAATGAAATAAAATTGTTCTCGGTACTCAATTTAATCTCCATAAAAGACTATTACATACTTTTACAGATGGTAGGACTTCCAAACACTGAGTATATTAACAGAGCCTGAAATCGGTGTTTAATTTCTTTGACTTGGAGCAGAATCAGTTTTTTTGCTTGCTGAGTGTTTATCATAAATAGAGATCTCCTCTTCCAAATAAAATATTTAAGCATCAGAATTGTCATGCTTCTAAAACCATACAGAAGATCAAACCTCTATTTAGAATCTACCAAGAATCATTCAACAGTAAGTTGTTAAGCAATATTCATTTTTCTTGGGATATTTTTGACCTGTTGGAAGACATTTCATTTTTGAATATTTAGGAAGAATATATACTTACACGTACTTGAGTGTAGCAGGCACTTATTGCCTATTTCTTGAATTTCTGTCATCAAAAAGTTATATCCACCAAGAACCACTTTTAATTGTTTAAGAGGTTTCTGGAAAACCTTAAATCTGCATCCTTTTCCCCAAATTTTTCTCCACTGAGCATGCTGAAAATTCATAACACTTTTCACTTTCATAGGAAAAATTAACATAAATTGAGCACTCACTGTTTTTCATACATATACTAGACACTTTTAAAAAAATATATTAACTCTTTAAATCTTGAAATAGCCCTATTAGTAAGGTACTATTATGTCAATTCACATATAAGGGAACAGAGTCCATGCAAGGGAATTAAATATCTTGCCTAGTTTACAACAATTAAGAGATGGTAAAGCCAGGATTAAAATCCAGACATGTCTGATTCTGAAGTCCATATTCTGTCCACAACATTATATTGCCTCCTGTATATAGACTCTAAGTTTAACCCTATTCTAGTAACTTCTCCAAAATATTGAGGCCTTTATTGTTATTATGGGGTGACTTTAGAGGCATGGTGGCCATATTTTCCATAGATAAGTGATGATATATAACCTGATAAAAAATTTTAATTCCCATGTTATATTAGATTGAAATTAGTATGCCAGTGGTTAATAATTTGGGGGAAATGGTGGGGGAAATGTTGGGGGAAAAAAGGAATTTGAATTGGGGCTATCCTGAAACATTCAGGAGGATAGATGTAACAACATGTTGACACATTTGCACTAATTTATCCATTTTGGTGCTAAGAAACTTTTAACATAATTCCTTGGACAGTGAGATTTTGGTACAGGGACATTTTGATAGATCCTAATAGACAAACTACTAAATTTTTAGTCTCTCGTTTTTTTTTTTAACCAAAAACTGCTGAAACAGATGATTTCAACACCTGGGCTTATTGCCAATCCCTTCCCAGGATGGGGATCAGGGCTGAAATCTGAATATCCCTAAGAGTTGATTTCCTATCAATGTAAGTACACCTGGCTCTCATCTCTCTCCCAGTTTCACAGCCCCAGGTGGGTCCATGGCCCTCTTGGCCTATCTGCTGATGTCCACATGAGCCATTCCAGTTCTGTTTGGCTAATGACTATTTAGTGCAAAATCTTGTCACCCTTTTCTGACTTCAAGATACCTGACCACCCCCAACAGTGGGCAACCCCTGGAAAGTGAAGTCCATTCGCTCGCTTTTTCCAGTGTAAAACCCATCCTGAATCCCTACCCACTGTCAAATTCTGGTGAGCAAAATCTATCTCATTACACTCCGGTGGTGGTTTCGGAAGGGAAGGCTCAGCAAGAAAGTGGAGATTAAATACTATCTGAGCGAGAAACTTCAACAGAACAAAAGTCTCATATGTGTTTACCACCCTCTTCTCAGGAGGGCAATGAAAACTCTAAGCAGAATACTTGTTTTTCTCTGTGAATTCGTTTGTTTCTTGAACGGTCTCAAATATTCTGATATCTCCCTTAAAAGTAAAGTGACTGTGGAGCTGGGATGAGGTTGGGGGTTGAAGCCATATTAATCTCAGCTTCAAATTGCTCAGCAAACCTTCAGTTACATTTCTAACAAGTTTATCAGTACTTTTCTTAATATAAATATGCCATATTTAATACCCTATAACTAATTTTAAATGATGGTTTTGGGGAAGAGACTGATATTCCCATAAAGGCTGATCAGTTATAATAGACTTATTTTTTAAATATATTTGTAATTATAATAAAAATAACCATTAAACTATAACTTGATAGCTTATTCTATGAAATTATTAAAACTACTTCATCATACCTATTAAACTATACCTAGCTATTAAAATAATACAGATATGGATAGAGTGCAGAATAAAAGTTTATCATAGCCAGAATGGCAGCTAACAAATTAATTGTGGGTCAAAGGGGCCTATTTTGTATATTATTGAGTATTTTTAAAAGATATTTTTACTCTGATCAGGTCATATGGAATCAAAATGACTGCATCAGGTCTGTGACAAAGGGGCTGCACCAAAATGCTCATACCCAAATAGCTGTATCATCGTGGCCACATAAGCCTACTCTGCTCTGTCTCAGGGTAGATAGCCTGTAAATTTAGACTTAAGGAGTGAGCCCTCCGTCATATTTCTCTCCCATTGTATGTTGTGTTGTTCCTTCAGCCTTGATGCATGCCTTGGTATTTGGAAACGTGACGGCGATCATACAGAGGATGTACTCCAGATGGTCCCTCTACCACACTAGAACTAAGGATCTGAAGGACTTCATACGTGTCCATCACCTGCCCCAGCAGCTGAAGCAGAGGATGCTTGAATATTTCCAAACAACCTGGTCAGTCAACAATGGAATAGATTCAAATGAGGTAATGTTCATTTCTCGTGTTGATGTTTTCAGGCAGAAAGCACATATTCTAAGGTAAAAGCAAGGTGCTCTAATGCAAGTCTCAGAAGTGAAGTACACACCTACCAACTTCTTTATCTCTTTACTTTTTGATCCCTCATGAAACCCAGTCCATCTTCTTTCATCTGCTTTGGCTTATGTTTTCACAGTGCCACTTTGGATTGGCCAATGTTTTACATTAACTTGCTATCGTAGTCTATCAGGTGGACTTGTTTTCTTTCTCATTGACTCTCTTTGAAGGAACTAATTCTTATGACAGTTGAGTGGTGTAATCTTGGAATATTAATCAAGTTGTTTGCATTTAAAACCAACAAAGGAAAAAAAAAATGTTTTTCAGCAAAGATGTTAGCTGTAGACTTCCAGAAACACCAGACCACTGTAAAAAAGCTATCATATGAATCAAGCAACCATTTCACCAACCCCCTAACCAAACATCTTTAAAGTGATCATTTGGTTTCCCCTCTCTTCATATGATCATGACACCAGAGGGAACACCAGAGGGTCCATGTTCCATATCTTCTCTCCTGAGTAGGAGTCTTTGCGAGAAGCAAGTCACAAGAAGCTTTATGTTTTCATTCTTGAGTCTTTTATTAATTTATTCTATTTCTCCAGACTTATTATCAGCTGATTATTCAGTAGCACATAACTGCTGTCACAGTCACTGAAAAATCTCTCTAGGATTATACATACATATATTTCCTCTTCTGCTCTACGATTGGTCAAACAGTGGGAAAAAATCTCTGTTGTCTTGCAAAGTAAATCAATTAGACTAGACTTAGCCCATCTTGATTTCCTTTTTCGTCTTCTTTGACAGCTTTTGAAAGACTTTCCAGATGAGCTGCGTTCTGACATCACTATGCACCTGAACAAGGAAATCTTACAGTTGTCCCTTTTTGAGTGTGCCAGCAGGGGCTGCCTCAGGTCTCTGTCTCTACACATCAAAACCTCCTTCTGTGCTCCGGGGGAGTATCTTCTGCGTCAAGGAGATGCTTTGCAGGCCATCTACTTTGTATGCTCGGGCTCCATGGAAGTTCTTAAAGACAGCATGGTGCTGGCTATTCTTGGTAGGTCTGAGTTGAAAAACTTCATGAAATTTTACTCTGGAGTATAATTTAAGGAGATGAAATGGAAGAAAAACTATGAGCGAGAGTAGGAAAATCATGGATGAATATGTGGACTTGAGGTTTTTCTTCATACGGGTATAATTTGCCAACTATTTATTAATTGTTCTGTCACTGTTTTAAGTGTTATATCCAAAACATCATTTGATTCTTGTTAAAAAGCCAACAGTATAAATATTATCCCCATTTTACAAATGAATAAATAGTATCTTAGTTAACTTAATTTGTGTCAAATAACATAGTAAGAAAATGAACACAGTTCTTTCTGATTCCTAAAGCCAGCTTATTAATCATGACGTATACTGCCTCTTGGTGAAATAGCTGGTCAATTTTAGAGGGCATTTCTGTATTTTTTTGGAGAATCAATTCAGAGAAGAACATTGAAAATTAAGTTTTGGCTGTGCTAGAAATAGCACAAAAATGATTATGCATTAAGAGTAAGTTCTCACAGCAATCATTAACCCGATACTGTCAAGGTGACTATAGGCTTTTTTTATTTCCTCAAAGAAAACTCATAAGACAATTTGTGAAGATTTTGTGCCACAAAGTTGACACCAACTATTAAGACATAATTGATGTTCATTGAAATATAAGTGTCAGCTGACAAAATATGACATGTAGGGTGAGTGTAGAAAAATTGTTATCCATAATTTTATGTGTACCTCTTTAAAAAATCACTTTCATTTGTTCATTTGTCTGTTTATTTATTTATTCAACTAATATTTTTTGAGGGCTGTGAATGAATCAGGTGCTGGTCTAAGCGATATATTTTGAACAACAATGTAGTACACAAATGTTTAGCATTTGTGTTGATAAAAAGGGGCTAATGCAGCACTTTTCATTTATTTTTAATTTTCATGTTTAAGAACATAATATTTGTAAACAACTTAACCATTTACAAGATATTTTCACATGTGGGGTCTCATTCAAGCCTTCCTAACACAAAGAGACATGTAGGAGAGGTATTTTCTCATTTTTCCAAAGGCAAAGCTAACCTAGGTGTTTGGAGTCTGTATCCAGTGCTCTTTCCACCTCTAAACCATGCCTGTTATGTAATCATCGTGTGTGTATGTATATATATCTGTATATATGCATATATGTGTATATATAGATATATATAATACAGTTATATAATCATTGTAGACCTGTAACATTGCGTTTTAGCTAGTAAGCTTCAAGACAGATTATATTTTGGAAGAGAGAACTAATATTTATTGAATCCCTAATATGAGCCAGGTGTTTTATGTCCATTATCCAATTTAAACCTTGCAACCCTATTAGGTTGGTGTGGTTATCCCCAATTAAGGGTGAAGAGATGGAGGCTAGTGAATGGCGAAATACTCATGTGCTTTTCATTGCTTCACATTGACTTCGCTTTACCACTTACCAGAGGAAAGGTAGGGCGTGGCTTTCAGTTTTGGCTCAATTCTTGACTCACTCTCTTACGTTTTTCTCCTGAATAGAAAGGCGTGGAATAGCAACTAAGAGTTTATCATCAGCTTGTCCAGTTCATTATCAGTGTTAGAGTGAGTCTCTCTATGTGAGTGTTTTTGAAGAGAATTGAACACTCTTCCTGCCCATTTCTCAACTTAGTGAAGTTAAAGGCCAGTCATTCTATCATTTTCTGATTCTAAATTAAAAGTGACAATTGCTTTTAAATTTGCTTCAAATACTTAATTTTAATCATAAAATACTTTTCCTTGAGTTTCCTTAGTATCACTGTAAGTTTTATAGCCTGCCTATTTAACAGGGCAGATAGTTATTTTCCAGAACCTTATGGTTTGATATATATGCAAGCAAAAATAATGCACCATTTTTAAACTTTTGTAATGCAGATTTTTTTCCATAATTGTGGTGAATTTTTAAATTTGATAACTAGCAACAATTCTAGGAATGGAATACAAAGGCATCATCCATAACATTAGAGAACAATGGGTGCAGATTTGATGGCTTCTATGTAAATACCATTGTTTGGAATACACTGTTCAATTGGATTATTTTGTTTGGAAAAAAATTCAACTAACAGCTGAAGGATTTAAGCCATTGCATTTTGCTCCTGCCCAATTTCCTCCATAAATTGTGATTTCCATGATTAACATTTTCACATCTTTGCTTCTACTGTGTATCTATCAAAAGTGATTTAAGTGTAAATTGCCACATGACCATTCTAAACATGAGTACGTGGTATTGGGACTAAACCCAAACAAAGATAATAAATTATTAACATTTTCTCTCTGTGGTTAACATTATTTCAATGGAGATTGACTATTTTACTTTCTCTTTGGTAATATTATCTTATAGGGCCAATTCAAATCAATACTGACTTTGATAAACTTAAGCATGTGGCTTCACATTTGGTCTGTAGATATTTAATACATGTTCGCTCTGCCAACAAAATGCATTAATCTATAATGCTGTAAGGAAGAAACATCACCAAACAGCTGTCAAGCCATAACTTATTCAGGCAGTTCTATTGTCCAATAAATACATGAAGGCATTTCTTAATCTGATGCCTGGCGAGACAGTTGACACAGAGGCAGCGATTTGTCATGGGAATAGAATTTGTTTGCCTCGTATACCTTCATTTCATGTCCCTATAATTGTGTTTTCCTGCCAATTTCTTCATTGTTGTTTAAACAACAAAGCACCGATAAATGTACTGTTCACAGATGGCATTAGTCTGCTTAATTCTGATCAAACATAAACATATAGCTCTAACCCAATGGTTTGCAGATGCATCTCATCAACTTTTTTTTTTTTGCCCAATGGAATGATAACTGATTAGCAAATATCAGTAAGAAAATTCTGAATAATGGAGACTATAAGGGACAATAGATATCTTTCTCTTCTTTTAGAAATAAGGATACTGAAATCCAGAGTAATCAAGGAACTTAGATCTAGGTCCTAAATCTAGATAGTGAGCAATCTACAAAACCATAAAACCAATGAGAGTGAGAACCATGTTGTTATGTACCAGTGTTTGCTTGCCAGTACTCAGCACAAGGTCTGGAACACATGTCAGTGCTCCATAAATGTTCATTGAATGAATGAATAAACTGGAACTCTTTCCAGGGTGCCAAGATTGGCAAGATGTTGGTGCTATTTTTATACTGGGTCGTTGTGGCCAAAATAGCCATGGCCACCCAAGGTATGAAGATGGCTCTAAAGTTATTCTAAGCACCAGTTGCTTAAGAAAATGTGAATGCTCACTGTGGCAAGACACTGCATCATGATAAATTCTCCTCAGATGTACAAAATTTGAAAATTTGCTGTATTCAAGTCATCCCGGCTATATTTATATCTTGCACCAGTACCCAACTTTGAATTTTTGAGCAGCAATTTAGATTTCTAACAAAACAGGCAAGAAATAAAATTTCCAAGTTTAGCAGTGTTGATGACAACAAACAAATCAAACTTCAGTTCATCAGCACCACATGGCTGGTTTATCCCCTTAGTGTCCTTAAGTATAGATTTTAGTCTTTTTTTTTTTTCTTCTACCAAATAGACTCAATGTCAAGGTTTAAATCCAATATTAATTCAAAGATAATACGTAGATACAATTGAATAATTTAAAAATGCTCAATTTTTGTTCTGCCATAAAAATTTATCAATATCTCACGTATTCACGGTCAGTTTGGCATATTTTCTTTTACTGGTCGAATTCAATAAAACAGACTTTTATTGAAATCTGATACATGCCAGAGACTTTGCTTCCAGAAATGCTGGGCACAATAAAAAACAAAAATTTAGAAGTTAAAAAATTAATTGAATGGGGGACAGAGGCAGTTTGTTCTATAACATTCCAAAGATATTATTTACTTGATGGTTTTTTTGTTGGTCAGTTGTTTGTTGTTGGTTCCTATGAAATGGAGCAAAGGGGCCATTAGAAAAAGTAAAAGTTACAGCCAGGCATGATGCTATTTGAGGACAAAGCAAAGACTCAGAAACTCCTGAGTTGTAGCCGTGAATCTCATGCCAGTGTCCTCTGTGAACTTGGTTATATTACTTCAGCTTTCAATCTAAGTTTATCTGAGAATTGAATGAATTTTCTTTCATATTTCTCACATGGATGCTGAGTGAATTAATGACTGTGTCTAAAATAAATCTAAAGCTGTAATCAGCTTTTCGTTAGCTCTTAACGCTTATGCTCACCTTCCTGCTAAATTTAACTGATTCAAATCAATTTAAAGATTTTAAAGATTCAAATAAATTGCGCAATATTATCTAATCAGCTAACTGGAGGAAGCAAGCTAGTTGCCTGGTGGGTGAATCCATCCTACCACTGATAGGCTGAGGCATTGCAGGCAAAATATCAGGCGGTACTGGGTGTGGGGCGGGGCATTGATGACTTAGATAAAGCAGGGGTAATCTCTCTCTCTGCAGGGGCACAAGTGAAAAGCTCATTTTATTTTTTCACTTTCTTTTTTGATGAAGAAAATGAGGTTTTTACACTGTTGCAGAGCATTAGAACTATGACTTGTGTTTTACATTTGTATGTAGTAGATCTCACTATCCATAATGTCCAGTGGTTATCTCTGCCTCCCAATCCTGAGATGAAGGATGGAGAACACCTCCTCCCACATCACCCTTCTGTCTTGTAGACATGTTCAGAGATAAATAAAACAACCCGAGTGTGTTTGAAAGCTGATAATGAAGCTTACGTTACTGTCCAAAGTGCTAGAATCAAAATTATTAATACAAGTCTTGATTGTCTTTTATAGAGCCTCTTTTACACTCAGAAAAATCTGAGCCTTTGTTATTTCTCTTGAACAGTTAAGACAACTGTGACAAAAATGTCAACTGGTTTGTCTAAAGTCATTTACTGAATCCTGTGAGAGACCTGTCTGGAGCCCATCTATGACTTACAGTTCCTAACTCTGGGTCTCCTAGTTTTTCTCCCCTAGACAAGTATTCTCAACTGGGAACAGTTTTACCCACCAGCGGACATTTGGCAATGTCTGAAGATATTTTTTGGTTGTCACCACTGGGAATGGGGGATGTGAGAGGCTGCTAAACATTCTACTATGTACAGAACAAAGAATTATTGAGCCCCAAATCTCAACACTGCTGAGATTGAGAAACCATGCCCCAGAAAAAGGTCCGTCTTCTCTTTTCAGTGTAACCTCAGAGAAGTGAAGCCTTGAGTCAAATGAAGTTTTCAGTCCTAAGCTTGCTTTTCTTTAAAGTGACATGTCTCTTTTTTCACTGTTTTAAGGGAAAGGGGATTTAATTGGAGCAAATCTATCAATTAAGGACCAAGTGATCAAGACCAATGCAGATGTGAAGGCTTTAACCTACTGTGATCTCCAGTGCATCATCCTCAAAGGACTCTTTGAAGTGCTAGACCTTTACCCAGAATATGCTCACAAATTCATGGAAGACATTCAGCATGACCTCACATACAACCTTCGAGAAGGTCATGAGAGTGATGTAAGTCTCACTTCTAATTAGTACTGAGACCTAATAACATGGGGCCTGGAGATCATTTATAACAGTAAAGGAACATGTCATGAACTCACTTTAAAAAGTCTTTGAGTATAAAAGGTATGACTATTCAACCACTCCTTGAGCAGTTAAATAATTAGCTACAAGTCAAACCTGGAGTTTATTATCAACATTCTAGGAAAGTGTTATGTGTGGATGACTTCTCTTAACTCATTGTCTTTCTTGTTTATTTCCACGTGCTTATAACTAGAATCAATTTCAATGACATATAATATTAGCTAGAGAAGTGGGATATCTCCAGAATTTAAAAATTTCCAGATGGAATATATGGTTCAGAGTTTGCTGTGTTTGTAATTGTTTACTACACCACTTGCTTGATATGGATTTTGCTTTAGAACAATCTAAAGCAGTTAACCAGTACCCACAACAGTCTATCTTAAAATGACTTTAAATACGCATAAAAGGATTCAAGCCAAAGATTATCACACTGAAAGCATAATGAACATTTTATGAAATTATATATTTGCTGCATGTTTCAGTTTATACAAACAGCTTTCCTGTCAAAATATGTACAATACTGCGTCCTGTGATTAAGTTGATCGTGAACATGACTTCATTAGATGTGTCAGAGAGACAAATGATTTAATAGGAATGATTGTTGAAAGGCAAGCCAGAGCATGCCTAGCATTCTGTAACAACAAAAGCCTTGATCTGCTGCCTTGAACTCTATCCCAGATATTTGCCATACTCAATTTTGTCCTGAGGGTTTAACAAGCAATTGTTTTGACTAACCCATATTGTGCAGACATTTTGTTAGTCATTAATATTCTCCATTTTGAAAGGTAGAGAAAGAATCCAAATTTTGTATTATTTCATCTTGGTTGGGAATATCTAATCACGTCAATACATAGATGGTACGCCATTCTGAAGTTCAAGCTTACCAGTTTCGAATGTGTGCAAACAACAAAGGGGGTATCAATATTTCTTGGGAACCTATTTGAGCTAAGCACTCTGCCTATATAAAGCATCTCATTTGGTGCTTAAAATGACTTTTTAAGGTAAGTATCCATCAATTTTTTTGGATAAGAAAAAAGATTCAGAATAGTTAAGTAATTTGTATGTCATCACACAAACTTGTAGGCAGCAAGGACAGAGTATGAGCACAGGTATTTGTCATTTAAAAATCTGTACACTTTCTATTAGTTATGTTGTCTCTTCTTCTTGAAGGCACTTTTCATATCTTTCCATTCAATAGATCGAATTTTAAAACTACCAGTGTCTTTTGTGCTCTCCATGATAGCCTCATGTGACAACTATTTTTGAAGAGTGGAGGTGAGTTAGAAGGTGGAAGCAACCAAAAAGGAAAAAAGAAATGAGCGAAGAGAAAGAAATAGCCAACATTCCCCAGCATGGAAAAGTGGAAAATATTGGTTTTCAACCCCTGCTTTCTTTTTATTTGATTACTTTTCAAAGATCTTTATCTTTGATCAAATTTTTTATCCTTTTTTTCTATTTGCTGGAACATTAATCATAGTGATTTTAAAATTCCAATATCTGAATTACCTCTGGGACTGTTTTCATTATCTGTTATTTCTCTCTCTTTTTTCTTTTGGCCATTTGGTCCCTTTTTTTAGCAGATGTCATAATTTTCTTTAAATCTAGATGTTGCTATGAAAAATTGTTCATATTATTTTCGTCCAAATAGGATAAGGTTTGGTTTGGCAGGCAGAGAGATGACGAGCAAATCATTTCATCCTGTCCATAGTTCGCCTTAGGCTTTATCAGGCTGATCTATCTCAGTTCTGCTCCTACTCTGGGGGTGTAGCTCTCAGTCCTAACACATGGTTTTTCTGGGATTTCAGGTAAAAGCCCTGGATCTTTACCAAGGCCCCTCCTCTCTGGCGGGGCTGGAGCTCCAGCCTCCGTCTCCTCAGCACCACATGATGCTGAAATCGCTGCTCCTCCATTTAGCCTCCCAGTTGCTGTCTTCCTCTGCGACCTTGGAGCACTCCCTGTGTGTGCTCCCGTGAGGAGCTGGCTAATGCCTCAAGGGCCACTTTAATGCTGTTACCTCCTCTCTGGGATTTTACCCCTCAAATCCCCCATTTTTCGGTACACCTGAACTTCATCCTCTGTCTCCTAAGCCAGGAAGCTTGCTCCTTTCTAGTCTGCTCCATTCCATCTCACAATGAAATAGAAAATTCCCTCAGGAACACACGTGGGTAAATGTGGGGCTCACACTGGCGTGCTTCCCTTTTCTCCGGGATCACAGCCCTTCATGTCTTACGTGAGTCACTCACTCTCCAATGCTTTCAAACAGTTTATGTATTTTGTTCTGCTTTATAATTGGTTTTTACTGCAAGGTTAGTTCAATATAAGCTATGTCATTATGGCTGGAACCAAAAGTTCCGTAGCTTACGATATAGCTTATGCTTCTTTTCAGAGGGATCCTTATGAGCTATATTTTTAAGGGCAAGTGGGAACTCAAGCTTACCTCTGAAAACTTTATTGTTTTGTATTTTCTAATCTTTTATTACTCAAAACTTCTATTTACAAATATATTCCAAGGTCCTGGGATGCTATGCTTTCTAAAGGCTAGGTAAGTTTGAACCACCCTTCCCCATAACTCCATACCCTAGGGAAAAAGTCTTGTGCTCTTTCTAAGCATGTTATGACTTTTAGGGGAGCTTATATTCTGATGGTAACCTATGGTTATGAATTCCTACTGTCTGCTCTGCTACTCTGCTCTGGTTCAGACCAAAGTGGAACCCAGCCCCTCTTCTTAATTTCCATGCATACACAAACAGAAATATCCAATCACACAGGGTTTATTGGTGGGTTGAAGCCTTTGTGGAGGATTGGACAATGGGTTCTAAAAGGAAGAACATTTGCATAATGCAAATGCAAACAACATAAGTATAACTTGTCTATATATCCTTATTCTTAAAAATCATGTGGCCACTCTGCCATGTTGTTCAGCCCTTTATTATTGCTCTCACCTCTCTCCTGTGCTTTCCCTTCATCCCCAAATTCCCCACTATTTCTGAGACGTATTAGTTTAACTTTTCTCTTTGGTTGCCTTATGTCTTTGTAATTTTGCCTTCTAGATGTTACCTTTTACCCCAACTAGCTTATAAACTATCAGATGGCATAGAGAGTTACCAGAACATCTGAGTGAGAAGAAGACTGATAGTCAACCCATTCTGAAATAAAGACCAAAAAAGCATTTTTATGAAATAGTCAAAATTAAGAAGGGATATGCATGTAGCAGTAAGATATGACTCCTAGAACTGTGATGAGTTATGTCACTTTAAAATGACAGCTCATCCAATTCCTATAAGAAAATTAATTATAATGTATAAAATATTTTCTGTGTGTGTGTGAAAAGACTAGCTAGTACTGTTTTGACCTCATGCTAATTGTGTATTTTATACACTCAGTGTATTTTCCATATTTGCCTTTATTTATATCTCCTGGATGGCCCCAATGATGACATAGATTAATTTAGCTATTTCTGTCTATGCAGATTATGAGAAATTTGCTTCACTGCTTCTCTTGGTAAACCCTATAAAATTGATTTTAGCACAAACTCAAATGTTGTTGGTTGTGAAATTTAGTTTGCCTTAAAATAAGAATTTTGAATTTCTGATAAGTAAAATGATTGAAGAGTATCTAAAATGTCTGTTTTTAAAAACTAATAATGCTAATATACTGAAGCTCAGATATTGACATGGCTACATATCAATATCTGACATGCTTTGCACATGGTTGACGTTGACTTGGTGGTGGTGTGGTTGTGGAGCAACGAGTGGCAATAGTTGTTGAAAAAAGATGGTCACTTCTCCAGTTTTACCTTACTGAGGGGTTTCTCAATGATGAAACATCAAATTTTAAGTGTGTTGATTACTTCATTTTTCTCAATTTTCCATTATTAAATGTGATCTGATCAGTATAAAAAAATGAAGTCTCCTCCTTCAGTCTCCCCACGTCTTTGGTAAAGGGAGGGATGTTTCCCCAGTTTCCTGAGGGTCAGTGGTCTCAAGGTGAAGGTCTTTGAACTCCCATCTCCAGTATAGCACAAGAAGTTACACCAAAGTTCAGAGAAGGTTCCTGAAGCAGAGACAAGGGAGCCCTTGAGGAGCACCCACTTTCAGCAGCTTTTCTTCACTTTTCACATATTTGATGGTACTTGGGTGGTTTACGGTGCTGACCCAAACAGCTCAAAACCTCAACATTCCTCATAATACCCCACTCCCCCCCTACACAAACTCTCTCTATATACCAAGCACCATGCTTAAACAATGTAGTTACAAACTTGAATACTCTAGAGTCTTGACCCTAAGTGTTATATATATACACATATAAACATAATTCACTGCAAAAATTCCAGAGTGCTCACATGCGTTAGTTAACACATATATAGATAAACATAATTGAATGTAAAAATTTCATACTAATGGAAGAGTCAATTTGTCTTCACCAGCCTGTGGGGGTTGTGTGCATGTGTGTGTGTATGCGTGTATGCATGGTAGGTCCTGAAACATACCTCTTTGACTATGACAAATGAGAAGTGATATATTTCTCTCTGCCTCTGTTCTTGTTCTCTAACCACCCTATCTCCTCAAGGCTTACAGGAGCAATTTTTTCAAAATATAAATTGGATCGTGTCATTCTGTTGCTTAAAATATTTCAATGGATCTTCCATGAACTGTTAATAAAATCTAGATTTCTTACCAGAACTTTCAAGATCCTATACATTCCAACCCCTGCCTGCCTTACAAACTCATCTGATGCCATCTTGTATCCAGCACTCTGGCCTGCTTTCCCTTCCTTACACTTGTCAGACTCCTACCTGCCTCTCAGGCCTCAGGGCCTTTGCATTGCTCTTCTTTCTTCCTGCAAAGCTATTCCTCTGGCCTTACCTGACCACCTGCTCTGAAGTTTGCCTCTCCCAGTTATCCTCTGTCACATCACCTTGTTTATCTTTTTCATAGCATTTAGCAAGATCTGAAGTTATTTTTATATGTATATTTTCTTGTTGATGGTCAGTTTCTCCTAACAGAGTCTCTACTTGACCAAGGCTTTATCTTGTTCTATGCTATATCCTCAGTGCCTAAGTCAGAGCCTAGTGCAGGATCAACATTTAATATATATTTGATGTTTGAATGAATGAATGTCAAAAAGTTTACTGTGGCACCTGGAACCTATGTGAAAATTTTGAGAAAATGAATAAAGTCCTGAAGACAGCAGCCTAAACTGCCAGTAAATGGAGTCTAAAATGAAAAGGGAATTTAGAATTTTATTTCTTAGAAGTAACAAAGCCAAAGAGAGTGTCAAGAGTAGAATTCGAAAGAACAAATTGAAAGAACAGCTAAATTGAAAAATAGCTATTTTTCACTTCTCCTAAGTTCAGGACAAGAGGTTTTCAAAAGCCATAGGAGGAATTTAAGCTGAATAATATGAAAAAAAAAAACACCTTGCCATATAGGTAATGTAATCCTCCAGGTGGGTTTGGAATACCAGGTTGCGTTAAGATGAAAAAGGATCTTCCTTCAAATCTAAGCTAACATGCACATTTTCTATAGAAATAGATGAACTATTACAACACTAATACCCCCAGAAAGTAGAGAATCAATACTGTTAACCATTATGTCATTCTGAACTATTATTCCCTTCACTTTTATTGCATGGGGCATGAGGCTACAAACTTTTTGGGTGAAATGAATTTACATGTGGAAAACTCCAGGGTTTAGTAAAGTAGCTTATCTCTGGTTATAAAATACTTCATCAAAGCATAATACATAGACCTGTTGCCCTTAGTGGTAAACTGTGAGGTGTAGGGTCTGTAATATATATGATGGAATCTGGTCAAGTATTTCTCATGTTCCTTAATCAGCATTAGCCTCAGTGGTACCTGCCTGTGAACTTATATTTCCATCTGGGTCTGGACCCCATGTCTTTAATACACAAAGGTGAATCTTCATTTCCAGTTTTATGTTTTCAGAAGGCAGCTCCTATCTCAAATGCAAATATCACTAGAAAAAGCATCTAATTCCCATGCACTACGGAGTTGTCTCCACTTGGACCTCTTGGCATTGGACAATTTCTTGTGTAATTAAGCTGTACTATATGCGTGAGGTTCAACTCCACGCTTCCTCTCTTAGACAAAAACAAGCCTAAATAGATCTTCCAAGTGAAGTCTGTGATTTGTCGACATCTCTTGCCTCCTATGTGACCATATTACAATTTAATTCAAGATTGTACTGAAAAGGGAGTTATTTCCACAAGAGGGACTTTGTTTAAATTTAGTCTGCATCTCAGTCTGAAATAAGATGTGGCTGCTTGGAAGCAATTTTCTTAAAAAATGATTTACCAAATAGTAATAATTTTAAAAATCATATCTGACAGCCTGGATACTTAGCTCTTCAAGAGTAGCCTGTGTGTGGGTATGCATCTGCTAGCTCAGTCTTGTGTCATAAGAGAACATATTAATTCTTTCTGAGATAATTGTTCTTAGAAAATTGCATGTTAAAGGACTCACAGGTCATTTTATCATGTCAGCTTTCCTTGCCATCCCAAGACCAACAGGGGTTTTCTTTGTCAGTTGTGTATTTTAAAATACTCTCTCTTAGGGAGCAAAAATCCTTCCCTGAAATATCTTGTAGTGAACTGTTTTACCTACCGTCCACCTTTATGGTGCTTAAGACAGTGTCAGACAGGATAAGGACAGCTCAGTAAGCAATGGCCTGGAAATTTGGCTTGCATTTGGTATATATTTTACGTTCTGAAACTTTTCTTATACTAGTGACTTTCAGTGGATTCAGACGTTGTGGTCGACATAGTGCCTTGAAGGAAGAGATCGTGTTTCAGTGTCCCCAGAGCCTAGTGTTGTGCTTATGCTCAAGGCATTGAGTAAATGAAGACTGCTGTTGAACTTCTTGCATATTGACATGTCCTACTTCCTCTGACTGCAGCAAAATGCCCCTCAGTGCCCTCTTCTCTTCCAAGTGATTGCATCTGCTTCCTGCTTCATTCCCTCCATTGTCAGTCTTGTTCCCATCTTTTTCTCCCTTAAAGAAGATCTCAGGAAGGACCGGACTCTTAAGTTTACACCCGCTCTGATCCTGAAGTTCTGTTTCTCCTCCTGGTCCCCTACCTCAGAGAGATGAGGGCTTTATACTCCTAAAAAGAAAGACGTACTCTCACACCTTTTCAAACTAGACTGATTCTTTTGAAAATTCTTATTTTAGGACAGAGCTAGTGTGGGGCATTGGCAAAAGGGCCAGCCTGAGAATTCTGTTAAGTTTTGGGGCAATTCAGATTGAGGACATTGACTGTAGGAAATAAAAATCCAACTCAAATATAGCATTGGAGGCAAAGGAAATTTACTGTAAGGATTCCAAGTATCTAACGGGATTAAATAAAACGCACACACAACACATACACACACACACACACACCCCTGGATCTCAGGAATTCTTGTAATCAGGTTCTCAAGCTCTGTTAGAATTTTCTCTCCATTTCTTATTTTTCCTTTTCTCTCCACTCTTCTCTCCTTCAGTAGACTTGCCATGTTTTTTTTGCTTGTCCAAATGGCAGGAAATAGCCACAAACAGCAGCTCCTCAATTCAAGGGACAGCAGATTAAGCTGGACTCTCTTAGTTGATTCTAGATTACTTTAGAAAGACTGAGTGGTTCTGCTTAAGTCAAGTGCTTACCCAGGTTTCATCAATTATTGCGTGTGTGTGTGTGTGTGTGTGTGTGTGTGGTGGGGGTCAAGGATGGAGGGACATCACATTGTAGTAACACAGTGGTTTCCATGGCAACTCAGTGGACTGAAGAGTTGAGATAAGAGACAGGATCCTGAAAAGAGGTCGGGGGTCAGAGGTAGTTATTGGACAAATGAAGCAAAGCCCATGATGGTATGAACTGTGGGTAATCACGTCATTGTAGGTTATACAATCATATCTGAGCAACATTTTCTTTGAAACCAAATCCCATTTAAATGTATATTAAAAATAAAAGCACATTGCGGCTGGCCCAGTGGCGTAGTGGTTGAGTTCGCGGGCTCCACTTTGGCAGCCCAGGATTCGCAGGTTCGGATCCCTGGTGCGGACCGATGCACCATTCATCAAGCCATGCTGTGGCGGCATCCCATATACAAAATAGAGAAAGATGGGCACAGGTGTTAGCTCAGGGCTAATCTTCCTCAGCAAAAAGAGGAGGATTGGCAATGGATGTTAGCTCAGAGCCAGACTTCCTCACACAAAAATAAATAAATCAATAAATAAAAATAAAAGCATGTAAAATAGAGAACACACAAAAAGCTTTAAACCACCCGGAATGGACTCATGTTTCATCTCCTCTGGATTCTCTCCTGTGCAGCTTTTGTCAACCAAATAGCATGAGGCCTAACCTGCAAAGAGATCAGCCACATTTTGATGATGTCTATGTATTTCAGCTTGTGCTTGCGAGTTGAACAGTGAGCGGTTAGATTTTTAAGCTCCATAGCAGAGAGAGGGTGTTAGCTGGGTTGGGAAAGTCAGAGGATAAAAAAGGCTACCTGCTATCCCATAAACAAGACAAAAAATCTTTCTTTCCCTACTTCCCTCGTTGCTTCCATCCTGCAGGGAACAGCAGATGTTCAGCCTGAAATAAAAAGTGTCAAATTTGCACATGCACACATACACACAAACAGACAGGGCTCAACTTATGTGCATTCCTTGGGAATGAAAAACTACCTAAACTACATCCACCAGGAATCCTTACTCGTGCCCCACTGTTACCTGGGGGGAACCAGGGCCGTCCATTTCACACTGCGTTCTCCATTGTTGTTTAAGCCTCAGAAGTGCAGAGCTTGCCCTCTTTAAGTTCTATAGACTGGGATAACAGAGCCCTGCCCTCATGGCAAAGGCTCTACGAAATGAAGATGATGTTGAGGCTGCTGATGGTATAGTAGCTCCTATGAGCCAAACTGTATGCTAAGCACCTTAGAGACATGACCTGTTTTATTCTCGCAACAACCATGGAGATAAGTTAAGCTCATGTACTAGATATGAAGACCAGTTAAGGATGAGAGAGGTCCAGAGTCCCTCAACAAGTAAGCAAGAGAGGTCAGGAGCTGCTACTTCAATCCCAAACCATCTGAATCTAAAACCCAATTGAAACTTAGTGTAAGTTTATCCATCAAAATTAAGTTAGTTCTTGCTCTGTCTCTTAATCCTGTGAGCACTGAATGCCAGCTATATTGTAGGTTGATGGAGCATTCACAGGAAACATGTTTCTGTGGGAAAATAAGCCTCACATGCCAAATATAAGTAAAAAATGAACCACAGAATTTTTTGATAATTCATCAAGCAGTACGCTTTGGATTTGTGCCCTTTTTTTCTGTATGTTATCCCTCAATGAGAAAATTAAAAAAAAATGAATCATAAGAATTCAACCAAGTTATAAGTGGAGAACTGAGTTGTATACATATAAGTTCCTTGAGAGCAATAACTATATATTTTTTCATCTTTATAATCCTTTTCCTAGTGAAATTACTGGCATAAAGTATGTGCTTGATGAATGCTTATTGGAATTTAATTCATTTATTTGTGTATATATACATATTTCCATATCCACAGAATAATAGAATCTTACAACTGGAAGGGACCTTATGTAACACCTAATAAAACTCAGTTTTTCTTTTGATTACGAGTGACTTAAGGGGAGGGGACAAAGAAAATTTATTTGCTCACTGCACTAAAATTCCAGTCGGTTAGGTATATAACTTAAGTGAATTATATACCTAAATGAGTTAGAATATTTCCTTTGCACAAAGAAGACTTTAACTTTTGGATAAAATCTCCCGTTGACCATACTATGTGGGTGTTTCAAATAAGATTCAATCAAAAAATCAAAGTATATCTCATTAGGTTTTTTTTTTAAAACACCAACATCATTTTATTTTTATTTTTTCAATTATTTTGTTGTGGTCATAATGGTTTGTAACATTGTGTAATTTCAGTTGTACATTATTATTTATCAGTTCCTGTATAGACTGCATCGTGCTCACCACCAATACTCTAATTTTTATATGTCACCATACATATGTGCCCCTTTACCCCTTTCACCAACCCCCCAACCTCCTTCCCCTCTGGTAAGCACTAATCTATTCTCTTTGTCCATGTGTTTGTTTATCTCCCACATATGAGTGAAATCATGTGGTGTTTGTCTGTCTCTGCCTGGCTTAATTCACTTAACATGCCCTCAAGGTCCATCCATGTTGTTGTTGCAAATGGGACAATTTTGTCTTTTTTATGGCTGAGTAGTATTCCATTGTGTGTGTATACATATATATATATACACACACCACATCTCTTTGTCCATTCATCAGTTCATGGGTGCTTGAGTTGCTTCCACATCTTGGCTGTTGTGAATAATGCTGCAATGAACAAAGGGGTGCATAAATCTCTAGGAATTGTTAGTTCCAAGTTCTTTGGATAAATACCCAGTTGTAGGATATCTGGGTCGTGTGGTATTTCTATTTTTAATTTTTTGAGAAATCTCTATACTGTTTTCCATAGTGCTAATGAAATACAAATGCTAGTTTACATTCCCACCAGCAGTGTGTAAGGGTTCCCTTTTCTCCACATCCTCTCCAACATTTATTATTATTTTGTCTTGGTAATTATAGCCATTCTGACAGGTGTAAGGTGACATCTCATTGTAGTTTTGATTTGCATTTCCCTAATACTTAGTGATTTTGAACATCTTTTCATGTGCCTGTTGGCCATCTGTACATCTTCTTTGGAAAAATGTCTGATCATATTCTCTGCCCATTTTTTGATCTGGTTGTTCATTTTTTTGTCATTGAGTTGTATGAGCTTTTTATATATTTTGGAAATTAATTCCTTGTCAGATATATGATTTGCAAATATTTTCTCCCAGTTAGTGGGTTGTCTTTTCATTTTGTTGATGGTTTCGTTTGATTTGCAGAAGCTTTTTAGTCTGATGTAGTCCCATTTGTTTATTTTTTCTATTGTTTCCCTTGCCCAGGTAGACATGGTATTTGAAAATATGCTGCTAAGACAAATGTCAAAGAATGTACTGCCAATATTTTCTTCTACAAGTTTTATGGTTTCAGGTCTTAGCTTCAAGTCTTTGATCCATTTTAAGTTAATTTTTGTGTGTGGTGTAAGATAATGGTCTACTTTCATTCTTTTGCATGTGGCTGTCCATTTTTCCCAACACCATTTATTGAAGAGACTTTCCTTTCTCCACTGTATGTTCTTGGCTCTTTTGTCGAAGATTAGCTGTCCATAGATGTGTGGTTTTATTTCTGGGCCTTCAATTCTGTTCCATTGATCTGTGTATCTGTTTTTGTGCCAGTACCATGCTGTTTTTTTTTATTATAGCTTTGAAGTATATTTTGAAGTCAGGGATTGTGATACCTCCAGTTTTGTTCTTTTTTCTCACGATTGCTTTGGCTATTCGGGGTCTTTTGTTGTTCCATATAAATTTTAGGATTCTTTGCTCTATTTCCCTGAAGAATGCACTGGTATTCTGATTGGGATTGCATTGAATCTGTAGTGTGCTTTCAGTAACATGGACATTTTAATTATGTTTGTTCTTCCAATCTGTAAGCATGGAATATCTTTCCATTTCTTTATGTCCTCTTCAATTTCTCTCAATGTCTTATAGTTTTCATTGTATCGGTCTCTCACCTCCTTGGTTAAATTTATTCCTACATATTTTATTCTTTTTGTTGCAGTTGTGAATGGGATTGTATTCTTGACTTCTCTTTCTCCTAGTTTGTTATAAGTGTATAGAAATGCAACTGATTTTTGTAAGTTGATTTCATACGCCACAACTTTGCTGTAGTTGATTATTTCTAATAGTTTTCTGGTGGATGCTTTAGGGTTTTCTGTGCATAGAATCATAGAGTGCACAAATAGTGAGAGTTTCACTTCTTCCTTTCTAATTTGGATACCTTTTATTTCTTTTTCTTGCCTGATTTCTCTGGCAAAAACCTCCATTACTACGTTGAATAGGAGTGGTGAGAGTGGGCACGCTTATTTTGTTCCTGTTCCCAGAGGAATGGCTTTCAGTTTTTCATCATTAAATGTGATGTTGGCTGTGGGTTTGTCATATATGGCCTTTACCATTTTGAGGTACTTTCCTTCTGTGCCCATTTTATTGAGAATTTTTATCATAAATGGATGTTGGAGCTTGTTAAATGCTTTCTCTGCATCTATTGAGATGACCATGTGATTTTTATTCCTCATTTCGTTCACGTGGTATATGTATCACATTGATTGATTTGCAGATGTTGAACCATCCCTGTGTCTCTGGTATAAATCCCACTTGATCATGGTGTATGATCCTTTTAATGTATTTCTGTATTTGGTTTGCCAATATTTTATTGAGGATTTTTGCATGTATGTTCATAAGCAACATTAGCCTGTAATTTTCCTTCTGTTTGTTGTCCTTGTCTGGTTTTTGTATCAGGGAAATGTTGACCTCATGGAATGAGTTAGGAAGCATTCTGTCTTCAATTTTTTGAAATAGTCTGAGGAGGATAGGTATTAAATTTTCTTTGAATGTTTGGTAAAATTCTCCAGAGAAGCTATCCAGTCCTAGACTTTTGTTCTTTGGGAGGATTTTGAATACTGTTTCAACCTCTTAACTTGTGATGGGTCTATTCAGAGTCTCCATTTATTCTTGATTCAGTTTTGGGAGTTTGTATGAGTCTAAGAATTTATCCATTTCTTCTAGGTTTTTCCATTTGTTGGCATATAGCGTTTCATAGTATTCTCTCATAATACTTTGTATTTCTCTGGTATCCATCGTAATTTCTCCCTTTTCATTTCTAATTTTATTTATTTGAGCCTTCTCTCTTTTTGTCTTACTGAGTCTGGCTAAGGATTCATCAATTTTGTTCATCTTCTCAAAGTACCAGCTCTTAGTTTCATTGATCCTTTCTACTGTTTTTTGTTTTTTGTTTTTTTGTCTTTATTTCTGCTCTAATTTTTATTATTTCCCTCCTTCTGGTGATTTTGGGCTTTGTTTGTTCTTTTTCAGCTTTGTTTGGTGTAGTTTAAGATTACTTATTTGAGATTTTTCTTGTTTGTTGAGGCGGGCTTGTATTGCTATGAATTTCTCTCTTATAATGGCTTTTGCTGCATCCCACGTGAATTGGTGTGGTGTATTTTCATTTTCATTTGTCTCCAGGTATTTTTTAATTTCTCCTGGGATTTTTTCATTGATCCAATGATTGTTCAGTAGCATGTGGTATAGTCTCTATATATTTCTGACTTTCCCAGCTTTTTTCTCGTAGTTGATTTCTAGTTTCATAGCATTGTGTTTGGAAAATATGCTTGATATGATTTCAGTCTTCTTATATTTATTGAGGCTTGCCTTGTTTCCCAAGATATGGTCTATCTTTGAGAATGTTCCGTGTGCTCTTGAGAAGAATGTGTATTCTGTTGTTTTTGATGGAATGTTCTCTATATATCTGTTAAGTCCATCTGATCAGGTGTTTTATTTAAATCCACTATTTCCTTGTTGACTTTCTGTCTGGATGATCTATCCATTGATGTAAGTGGTGTGTTGAGGTCTGCTACTATTATTGTGTTGCTATTAATTCCTCCCTTTAAGTCTGTTAATAATTGCTTTATATACTTTGGTGGTCCTGTGTTAGGTGCAAATATATTCATAAGTGTTATGTCCTCTTGGTGGAATGTCCCTTTTGTCATTATATACTGTCCCTCCTTGTCTCTTTTGTCTTGAAATCTGCTTTGTCTGATATAAGTATGGCAACATCTGCTTTCTTTTGTTTGCCATTTACCTGGAGCATCATCTTCCATCCCTTCACTCTGAGCCTATGTTTGTCTTTAGAGCTGAGATGTGTTTCCTGGAGGCAGCATATTGTTGGGTCTTGTTTTTTAATCCATCCAGCCCCTCTGCGTCTTTTGTTAGACAAGTCAATCCATTTACATTTAGAGTGATTATTGATATATGAAGGCTTAATACTGCCATTTTATCTCTTATTTTCTGGTTGTTCTATATTTCCATTGTTTCTCTTCCCTTGTTTTTCTGACTTCCATTTCAGTTTGTTGGTTTTTTGTGATGGTTTTCTCAGTTTTCTCTTTATTTATGATTTGTGTCTCTGCTGTGATTTTTTGTTTAGTGGTTACCGTGGGGTTTGTATAAAAGATCTCATAGATAAGATAGTCCTTTTCTGATAGTCTCTTTTCTTCATTAGCCTAAGCAGGTTCCATCCCTTTCCTCTACCCCTTCTGAGTTATTGTTGTCACAAATTACTCTGTTTTGTGTTGTGAGTTTGTGACTAAATTGAAGGTTTATAGTTATTTTTGATGTTTTCCCTCTCTTTATCTTTTATATTATAATTAAGTTTTCGCTAACCTGTTCTGATGGAGAGCTGCAGTTTTCTGAAACTATTTATCTCCTTGCTGAAAGCTTTGCAGACCTTTGCATATTTGTTTCAGGTGTGAGGGTTTCCTCCATCATTTCTCATAAAGGAAGTCTAGTAGTGATGAACTCCCACACTTTCCTTTTGTTTATCTGGCAAAGCTTTTATTTCTTTCTTTTTTGTGTGTGAGGAGCCCTGTGCTAACATCTGCCAATCCTCCTCTTTTTTTGCTGAGGAAGACTGGCCCTGGGCTAACATCCGTGCCCATCTGCCTCCATTTTATATGGGACGCCGCCACAGCGTGGCTTGCCAAGCAGTGCGTCAGTGCGCGCCCAGGATCCGAACGGGCAAACCCCGGGCTGCTGCAGCGGAGCACGTGCACTTAACTGCTTGCACCACCGGGCCGGCCCCAGCTTTTATTTCTTCATCATATCTGAAGGACAGTTTTTCTGGTAGAGTATTCTTGGCTGAAAGTTTTTGTCTTTCAGTATTTTGAATATCTTTCCATTCTTTCCTAGCCTGTAAGGTTTTGCTGAGAAATCTGCTAAAAGCCTGATAGATGATCCTTTGTAGATTATTTTGTTCTACCTTGCTGCCCTTAATATTTTTTCTCTGTCATTGGATTTTCCCAGTTTTACTCTTATATGCCTTGGAGAAAATATCTTTGCATTGATGTAAATAGGAGTTCTATTGGCTTCATGTACTTGTAAGTCCAGTTCTGTCCCCAGGTTTGGGAAGTTCTCAGCTGTTATTTCTTTGAACAAGCTCTCTACTCCTTTCTCCCGCCCTTCTCCCTCTGGAATACCTATAATCCTTATGTTGCTCTTCCTAATTGATTTGGATATTTCTCAAAGAATTCCTTCATTTTTTTAAATCTTAGTTCTCTCTCCTCCTCCACCTGAAGCATTTCTATATTTCTATCCTCTAAATCACTAATTCTGTCCTCCATAATGTCAGCTCTATTTTTTAAGGATTCTAGATTATTTTTTATATCATTCATTGTGTTCTTTGTATCCAGAATTTCTGTTTTGTTTTTTCTTATAGTTTCACTCTCCTTGGTGAAGTATTCCTTTTGCTCATTAATTTTATTCCTGAGCTCATTGAACTGTCTTTCTGAGTTTTCTTGTAACTCATTGAGTTTCTTTATGACAACTATTTTCAATTCTCTGTCATTCAGATTATAAATTTCTGTCACATCAGGGTTGGTTTCTGCAGACTTGTTATTTTCCTTCTGCTCTGAAGTGTTACTCTAGTTTTTCATGGTGTTTGATGAACTGATCCTTTGCTGGAGCACTTGTGGTAGTATCAGGTTGCAAATTCCACCTGCCATCACTGGGGGGAAGCAGGAGCTGTGTTTCTGACCCACTCTGCTGGAAGTTGTGCGGGTACCCTGGGTGCTCCATCAGGCCAGGTTAGCGTTTGTGCACCAGTTGCTGTGCTTGGTGGGTGGGGCTGCTTCACAGGGTCCAAGCCAGGGCCACTTTTTGGGGCCATGGCGGCATGGTGGAAGCTCCTGCAGATCAGGATAGTGTTTGCAGGGGTGCGTAGCACTGCCATAGCCTCCTCTTACAGTCACACCAGGGTGCGTTCCCATTGGCGAGGCTGCAGAGGTACTGTGTGCACTCCCATAGGCCGTGATAATGTTCATGCACATGTGCAGGGCTGCTGCTGCCTCCTCTTACAGTCGCACTGGGGCACCTTCCCACTGGCAGGGCTGCCACAGCGCAGTGGGCACTCCTGTAAGCCAGGATAGCATTCATGCACATGCTGGGCTGTCCCTGCCTCCTCTTAGGATAGCGCCAGCCACTGTGTGAGGAACCGTGACCTAGCTCGCTGCTCCCAGGCTGGGAGAGGGGAGTTCTTACCTATCTCCACTGCTTCTCGGGTATCCAGTCCGTCCCCTTTCAGATGTATAGCTGCATGGGCCTCTCAGGCACCCTGTCGTGCTGTGTGGGTATCCTCCATTGATCAGTGAATGTCCATTTAGTTGTAATTCAGAGGCGAAGAGACAAAGGAAACAGCTCGCTCTGCCAGGTTGCTGATGTCATTCTCATTAGGTTTTAATTTCTCTAGTAAACTGAATATTTAGCAGCCTATCTACTGCTGAGGAAAGGATGCTAATGTTTATTAAGTATGTATTATGAGTAAGGCAATTTGTTTACATTACTACTTTTAATTTAATTTTAATCTTTGCATCACCCCTGAGAGTTTGAATTATGCTTTTGCTTTACAGATGAAGGAACTGAGTGTCCAAGTAGTACACTGCCTGAGATTACAGAATCAGTGAAAGAATCAAACAGTATAAAATTGAGTCAAGGGGCCAGCCCGGTGGCATAGTGGTTAAGTTTGCGTGCTCCGCTTCAGTGGCCCAGGATTCATGGGTTCGGATCCCAGATGCAGACCTACACTCCTCATCAAGCCATGCCATGGCAGCGTCCCATATACAAAATAGAGGAAGATTGGCACAGATGTTAACTCAAGGCCAATCTTCCCTACACACACACAAAAAAATCAAGTCAAACTCTGGTATTCTGAATCCCAGTACATTTGTCCACTAAAGCACTGTGCCACAAATCAGATCATAAATCTCCTAAAAGGAGCTGGTCTCCTTCAGATATTCTGACTTACAGCAGAAGCTATACTGAATTTCCAGAATAACATTCACTTTAATCTTCTTAACCTTAATGCTATTACTTGTCGTGTCTCATCAAAAACCCACTGTGCCTAAAGATCTCAAAAAAGACATCTCATTAACAAAAGAACAAGTAAGACAGCAGAACTATTGTAGCTTATGTCCTCTATGCTAGGATTTGGGCTTTTATTTGCTCATAAATCCATCCTTTTATTAAATAACCCTGTGGCCATAGACTAGCTCTGGGAGAATTTCTTCCCATTCAAGTATGTGCTTTTCAGGCTGCTATACACATCATTGTTCATCCTTCCCTCGCTTCATGTTCAAGAGTAAATTTGTGAACTCTCCACTCTACCATCATTTCAAATGTACAAAATAGTATTTCAATTTCCTTCCAGACTCAGTTTTATCCTTGTAAGAAGCTGGAGGCCTTCTTATTAACTGAAATAAATAAAAATCACATTGGAGTGTGAATGTATCACATTTGCCAACAAATGACACATTCTCTGTACTTCCTGAGCATACACACATGCTCATACACATGTATGCAGTTATGTAGAGGGATTGAGAGTATGGGTGAAAGAAGCAATACTTTTACCTTAGAGTTTCGTTCACATTTATCAATCAATATGTAAATAGTTCACCTGTGGATATGTTAGGACTTTTTTTAAACATAATTTTATTCCGGTTTTTTTCTTCGAGAATTTGATCTGCTGGGACTTGTTAGAATATTCCTGAAGTTTTACTGCAGTAAATATTTTGCTGTTTGAGCTATGCTAGTCTGATAATGTTTCACAGGTCAACCTTGGACATATGTGACATTTCATTAATCTCACTAATTTTTCCCTCTAATCCCAAACCCTGACTCAACTGTTTCAGTATAAAGTCAATGAGTGGTATGATTAAAGCTGTTGTAAATGAGCTAAGTTAGTAGAAATTAAATTAAAATTAAAAACAAATTACAAAATCCCAGGATAAACATTTTTAATAGTGCTTTTCCCATGAAGTTCCCCAAAAGGGTGTAGATGGCAGATATGATGACATGTGGTAGAAACAGTCTGCTTACACCTCAGCACAGACTATGCTTGGGAGGCAGATCTGGAGGCCTCCCGTTTCATCAGATTTGAAGCATCTATTTGCTCACTATTTAAGGCCAGCATTCTGGGATGCCAAAAGAGTGGCGGCTTTGACTGGAGGAAACAGTTGCCAAGTAGTCAGAAATATGAAGCAAACAAGATGCCAAGTTAGGGGGGAAATTGAAGCACCTCAAAATTATGAATTGGAAGGCCAGCGTGCAGTAATAATAACTCTATAAGGGGAGAAGGACCCAAGGAGATGCAATTTTGTCTAATGAATTGGGATTTAAAGGATTTGGTTTCCATGTCATTGAGAAAAATGATTAAGGAAAATTCTGAGAGGAACATCTGCAAGATGCTAAGCTTTTAGTGATGTGGTAATCCCACTTAAATTTTCCATCCTGAAGATTCAGGTCTTTAAAAGCAGAACATATGGTGACCAATCTGTGTCACTGCATTTTGCCAGCATTCATAAACAGTCTCAAGTCTGACTAGTGCTAACAAAGCATATTTATATTCTAGGTTATATAGTTTACATTTTTTCTTTGGGGCTATTATTCACCCTTCCATCTTGATAATACAAAATGTTAGCGTCATATATGAAAAAAATCCAAAACACCCAAACAAGATTCTGTCAAAAAGAGCAATGAATGCCAGATAGTAGACTCAATACACATAGGAGTTGTATGACTTGGAACAAGTTGCTTTCCTTCAGTGGACCTCCAGTTCCTCATCTCTGGCCTAGATGCTCACCAAGAAACTTTATCAGTTGGGTCAGGCTGAATGCTGTAACAACCAACTCCAAGTCTCAGTGACTTAATACAATAAGGAGGATAAAAGACTTATGAGTTCTGTCTCATTCATACCACAGCGTACAGAGGATAGCTTTTCATTTGGTGATTCGGGAATCCAAGCTTCCTTTATGTAGTGGCGCCATCGTCCCCTAGGCCTCAGAGTCCTCTGGAACTCAAAGTCCTCCACTAGATACTTTGTACCTGTCTAGCCAACCAGCTAACAGGGAGAATATGGAGGTTCTCCTTGCCTCACTCAGGGGCCAGGCTAGAAATGGCATAGATCTCTTCTGCTCACATTCCATTGGCCAGAATTAGTCATATGGTTCAGCCTAAGTACAAGCAGGCTGGGAAATCTCATCAAGCTGTGTGTCTAAGAGGACACAATTGGTGAACAACCAACCACTCTGAGCCATAGGCACTTCTAGCATTATCTGCCTGTTATTTTTTTTATTCCAGTTTGAGAAAGCTTTTAAACATGAGAAAGGTGCACAACCAAATTAACTTATTTGTTTTTGCTCTGTGTGTGTTTTATTATTGTGTTTTTGTTTTGTCTTTGAATGAAAATATCTTCTTCAGGAAACACAGAATTGGCACACATGACGTCATATTTAGTATTTTTAAGAAAATGTGAGGAGTGGCAAATGAATGCAGCTTGCTGGATATATGAGTGTGCCATCATTTGAAGAAAGCTTGGCCTATAAGAATATGAATCTACCAAATTCATTGATAAATAGGAAGGTATTCATACCTTAAAATATTTCTTCAAATTTTCTAAGTACTTTACACACAGACACTTTAATGGTACTTCCCCAAGTAAAAATAAATGTTTGTTTGTAAGTTCTGAATTAAGTAACATAAAAGGAAGAGTGAGAGGAGGAAGAGAGGCTTAAAGGCGGTGATTTAGAGCCAGTGCCAAGTAGAGGTTACACCTCCTGAAGATCTAACAGAAATTAATGGGGAAAATATGACTTCCTCTGTGGGACTCCACATGCCTTATTTTGGAAGCACCTTTATTACCTAAAAGGTGGTGCCTACACAGTTCAACCAAGGCCAGAATTATTCCTTCAAAGAATCCAGCATTGCTGGTTTCCCACAACCCCCAAAGAAACAACTTAATGAGCACAATTTAATCCAGGAGATTGGAAACTTGAAGGCCCAGAATTGGTTTGCACAAATTTTGGTAAATAGTTATGAAAGCATCATCCTTCCAATAGAGTCACTTGTGCATATTTTGCAATTAAGGAAATAATAGCCTTAAAACTTGGAGAGAAAAATTTGTTCTGAAGAGAATTATATGTATACATTTCATGTATGTAACTAAAAGAATGATGTCTTTGTGTGAATCTGTAAATAACTGAGTTAATTCTGTAAATTCAGAATGACCCCACTATAAGAAGTTATACCCATTCTAAATGGATATGCCTTATTCACTGTTCACATTTTTATGAAGAAGAGTTCCTCAATGGATATCGCTGTGATTTTCCCCATCTTAGAAATAGCCACTTAGTGACTAGGTTGCCATGTGACAACTCTAAAAACTTGTCCACATAGCGTAATTTTAGGAAAGGAGTCATTGCCTCACCTCTCCCCACAAACCTCTCCCTTAAATTTCTCACTATTATTTTTAAAGGTTAAGGAAAAGTCTATCCTATAATGAAAACTCATGCTCAAAAATATAAATTTACATAAGAAAAGAAATAGAAAATACACACTACTGTATAAATAACTGGAGAAGGATCTTTTTCCTCACAAGAAGCATGTTTTGGGTGAGAACATTATTAGGGAAGAGACTCAAAGAAGGAAATGAGATATATCAGGCTTGTTTTATCTGTGATAATTTTTGTTCTGGGAGCTTCCTGGAGCACCACTGGAGGAGCAAAAATGCCAACTCAGTCGAGTTTCTTCCTAAACTTCAGTGGCTTGTAATCCTATTGTGAATTCTCACAAAGATTTTGATTTTAGTCAACATATAATTTGTCAATAATATCTTCCTCATGGTGCTCCACACATCACCTTTGAGTCCAACAAAACTGTGACGTAAGAAGCTTGGCCTCACATCTACCAACTGTGAGACTTTCTTCCTCACCTAAAAATTGTCGAATATTTGGTAAAAGTGTGAATGCTATGATGAACAATATTCTTTATGCTAATGTTTCAAAGACATCTTTAATTTAAAAATACATGCATGTGGTCATGTAGAAGCTGTCTATGACCCCACTATCAAGGTCCTATAGTAGGTCTCTTCTTATTTTCTGTGGTTAAGTGAGCTTAACCAAGGCACAATGGTTCAAATGAGCAAATTAGCTCATTTCAGTTTACTAGTTCAAACACTGTCTTCAACATATTGGGCTGTTCAACTTTTTTATTACAGTGTATAGTTGACAATGGTCTTCCTAGGCAGCAAATTAGGCATTTCGCATCAGCTTTAAAAGGGCCATCGGGAGTTGTGATACTCAAACTTCTCACACCAAATTGAGCATCTTTCTTCACCGACCTGGTTTGGAACCAAAGCGCTCAGCATGTATCCTGAAAATCTTATGAAATCAGCTATTGTGTTTCCTTACAATTACATAGTAGCTGATTTTACAGGCTAACCAGGAGCCATTGTACCCTAATCAGAAGCGGGTCATTGTGGGGCATGGGATCTCAGCTCAACATAATGAGTTTAAACTGTGTAAATTCTTTCAGCACTGATTAGCCTACTGAACTCCTAAATCATTGGTTTGGTACATAGCTCCTTAAGCCTGAAATCTTTAAAACGGTATGTCATTGTTGAGAGATTTCTAGTTAGTTTTCTTCACATAATAGTGTGTATTTTCCTCTTTATCTTTCTAGAATCATGTGAACCACATATTAGTAAATAACTTTCTCTCCCTCAAAATCATCCTACATTTTCCAAGTTTTTAAATGATTACCAAGGGATTCCTTTGGGTTTTCTTTTAATTCCAAAGGCTTGTAATTTATGCATTTGAATTCAGAGACAGGAAGTTAAAATTGTGCTTGAGTTAATTTGTATATATTGTCAATGTGTTATTGACTGTATTCATAGGCGTGGACAATTTGAAAATGCCTTATTTTATTTACGTGAAGCAGATAGAGGGGTTGAGAGTGAAAAAAATAGAAGGTCAAGCCATTACTTTATAGAAAATCTTCCACTTAGTATTGTGTAAAGAGTGTGTTTTTGTGGCCCTTCTGCTAGGAGAACAATTTGAAGAAAACTCATGTTTGAGAAGTTTATGGCTGGCGCTGGCCCCGTGGCCAAGTATTTCATGTTCCTTGTGCTCCACTTCGGCGGCCCAGGTTCACAGGTTCAGATCTTGGGGGCGGACCTATTCCACTCACCAGCCATGCTGTGGAGGCATCCCACATACAAAATAGAGGAAGACTGTCACAGAGGTTAGCTCAGGGCAAATCTTTCTCACCAAAAAAAAAAATAGTTCACGGCCTCTTTGTTAAGGAGTCCTACATATATTTTAGTTTCAAGTTGTAGAAACCCATCTGTGTGAATATTTAGATATCCATTACCTAACTAATAATGTTCTATTCCCCACTATCTCATTTCAAAGAAATCGTTTCTTCATAATCAGTATCAACAATAATATAATTAACACTTATTAACATGAATTATTCTTTATACCAGACACTGGACCAAGTACTCAAGTGCAAAAATGTGAGGATTTTTTTCACCATGAATTCCATGTGAGATTCCCTGTGGATAATTAAGTTGAAGTGATGAGATTTAACACTGCCCAGCAGGGTCCACAGGCTTTCTCTCCCTGGAGAAACAAAGGAGGCCTGGAAGGCGTGGCGCCACCTACCGGTCACCTCTGGCGGGAAAGTTGAGTGTTATGACCAGAGGGAAGCAGGAACTGGAGAAGTGTGAACAGGAGGGCTCCACAGAGAGTTTCCACGAGAGAACTGAGAGGCACCTCTGTTATTGCTAATGAGATAGAAAAGGAAGGGTAATTTTAAAAAGTATTACTGTGGGTTATCAAAAGTATTGCCTTTAAGGTTCTTGAAAGATACACATAAAAAAAAAACAAGAATTATTTTTTAATTATTTTCAGTTGCTGTACTGCATTTCTCTTAATGTGACACAATGCCAGATATGGCCAACTGGGTCTCCAGGATTTGTTCAGTTTACACGTATATATCTCAATTAATCCTCAAAACAACTCTAGATAGTATTGCATTTTTGAGAGGAAGAAATGAAAGCTCACAGAATTTTGATTGATGTTGACCATGACACTGGTTCCAACCAACAGAATGTAAGTAGAAGTGACATGTCACTTCTAGGCTGGGGCCGTCACATGCCCAGTATGCCTTCCCCATACTATCTCTCCCCTCTCCTGAGCTGCCAACTGGATGATGCCAGGACAATCCTGAGACCACATGATGGCAGAACCACAAAATAGAAGAAGCCTGTGTCCCTGAATTTACGACTTAGAGAAGAACTGCTTGACATACATCAAACTGCACAAGAATGAGAAATAAAATTCTTTTGTGTTAAGCAATTGAAATTTAGCACATTATTTGTTACCACAGCATTACCTATCCTATCCCAATTAATATGCTTCCCAAGGTCATATAGCTAATAAGTGACAGGACTAGGAAAATCCCAACTCTTAACCACTATGCTATACTATCTTCTAAATGGGTCCCATCCCCAGGCGCATAGACCTTTTATCATAATATACATTGCTGAAGAATTTTTGTGGTGCTTTCTATACTATAGGCTCAGTAGCTGATTCTCCTCTCTAGCAGTCAATACACACTAAATTCAGGACTCGATTACTTGACTTGTACTTTCTGCGTCAGAAGTAATAGTATTTACCTAAGGGAAGAGAATTCTCTTCTAAGTCTTAATAGTTTGTCTTGACTTCAAGGCTTGGGGTGAAATTGGGAAATGTCAAAATCATCAGTTTTTTCATTAAAATCTCATTTCTGTTTCTAAGTTATAAAGCAAGCAAAGGAAACAATAGAAACTGTATTACGCTCTTAGGGTTTCAGACCAGCCTCAAAAATCTCTCCTCTAGGCTGAATGGTGGTAAACTCTCAGACTTGTTTAGTTGAAAAGGAATGCTCCCTTATTCAAAGCCTATCCTTTCTCCAGAGGTTTCCAATTACTCCTCCCATCTGCCACCTGCCATTGGTGTCACTCACTACTTAATGACACCTCTACTTGAGTCTGTATAAGAAAGAAGCAAATTAGAAATGAAAATGAGACATATTGATATGTTACTTGCTTGTATTATATGACAATTATTTATAGTTTTGTAAGAGTGGACATTTTAACTATGTGAGTTATAGGGTTATTTACAAGTATCCTTTATTCATATTCTTTTTATCCCAAAAAACCACCAAGCCTGGTAATGTTGCTGTCCAGTGAACAAGATAAAATATGTGATAATCCCTTTTTCTGAATGAGAACACATGTTCCTTCAATCTGCTTTGTGACTTAATCAATGTGGCATTATTAACAAAGCAGAGGATGTCATGAATCAGTCAGAAGGAAGAGCCTTGTAATTCACATCTCATTTCCCAATTGAGCAATCATCTGTGGATAACATTCCTACCAGAGCACTTTAGTGTCTTATGAGATTCCATAGTTGAGGGGACATTTGCAGACTCAGGGGCTTATAATTCTGGCCTATGGACCAAGTAAACAATGGAAATAGATTTCCTACCTTCCTTGGGCCTCTGATCCATGGGTTTACAGTTTAGGATTCCTAGGTCCATGTGGTGGATTCCATTCATATTTGCTTCCTTCCTGCCTCATAGTAGCCAATTTCTTGGTGGTATGGCCTCTTGAAAAGAACTTGAGAGTAAGGAGAGTTTATTGATAATGACTCCCCACCACTGAAAAACCACTCAAGCTTTTTCTGAACGTGGGGCCTTGGCATGAAAGGCTGAGGCCCCAAACCTTATTATTATAGTACCATCTGTCAGAATTCAGAGGCATTTTAAAGGGTGGAGGAAATAGTTGAAAGAAATCAAACAGCTTATTTCCCAACCAAGAGAATTCATGAAAATCCTAATAGCAGAAAAATTTCCTGTTGAGGAATTTAAGAACTTAAGAAAAGATGAGTTGGATGGCCAAGATCGGGTATGAGCCTATGAACTCTCTTATAGAAATGTCTTCATTTAGTAAAATAGACAACATTAGAAAGTACAATGGTATTTTTCACACCTAAAATTACCATTAATTTTAGTATCTTTGATTTCCATTTGCAATTCAAGCTCAATAGTAGAATTTTGATGCCTTCTTTACAGTTAAAAAAAAAAACAAGATTGTGAATTTGTTTTACTTTTTTCTAGCAGATGTATGATTATAAGAGACTAATATTCCTCTTCTGGTTCTCCAAGCTAGTGGGCAGTATTTTTGCAATTATAGAGTTCTCCATCTCAGTTTCCGCTGGACTTACAGAGGGATAGAGTATTTTAGAGGGAAAGGAGAAAAGAAGAAAAACTATGTGGAAACTTTTTAAACCAACTTACCATAGCTAATAATGTGTTTCTCTCCCAGTCTACAAGGTTGTAAAGCCTTACCTCTGTTCATAATAACCTTATGCCAAGATATATCCTCAGTCCTTCTTGCCCACATGTGGCTTATTCTGTTCTGACAGACTAAAGGGTACAATTCTATGGTCTGAGTGGGCTGACCCTCAAGCTCCTTTATCTCTCTCCAGACTTTATTGCAACGGCCTCCATTCCTCCTTTTATGTCAGATTTACTTCCCTTTTATCTTTCCCATCTCTATTACTTCCTCCTTTTTTTTCCTACTTATCCCTATCAGAGATTACCAGCGGTTCTTTCTACTGTCTAAAAGGAGTAAAAGTTTCCTGAGGGAGGGACTCAAAATTGGAAAAGACTGCCTTCTTCAAAACTTTCAAAACATTTGAGTTTTATTCTAATTGCTGGAACAAGAACATGGGATCGATAAATGTTTTCCATCCAAATGTTGTATCCATGCATTTCTTTTTCCTGGGAAGAGAATGCCTAGAATTCATCAGATTTCCTGAAAGATCTGTGACTCAGAAAAGGTTAAAGAGGTGCTTGGGTGACTTAATATCATGAATTTTTTGGGTCTGCTTTGTGGCAATCCTCAAACCCTGTGCCAGATTAAATTCTACAATACGTCAGGCATTTAGTCTTTACGGCCCGAGGAACAGCATTAACTGCTGGAGGAGGTAACTGAGACAACTTATGATTCTGTGTAGGGTGCGTGGAGAGTCAGGATGCATGGCCTCTGCATGGTAGAGGTTCTGCCACTAACTTGATGTAGGAATTGGGCAAGTTATCTCATCTTCTTGGGCCACAGTTTCCACATCTCTAGCTAGAGAGTGGGACTAACGCTGTGGTTTCAAACCTGACCTGGAGACCCGGGCCCCACCACTGCCAACTGAAAGAGACTTGCTGAAGTTGGTCCTCTGGAATCTGATATTTTTAGGAATGCTTTTCAAAACATTCTGTTATTTGCCTGGGGTGCACGCCATTGTAGCAGACACTCTTTAGGGTCACTTCTAGCTTTAAAAAACTGACTTTCAGTTAAACTAATATTCTCTGCACTTTGCAGAATCTGGATCAGCATGAAGGGTTAGTCAATAGAATGAATATGTCATAGCACTCTTTTTAAATACTTGTGATTAATGCTATATGTAAATGAAGTGATTTATTCAGAGAGCTTATCACAGTAGTGCTGGCTATATGACGAATACTTACCGCATAGGACTGCAACGAAAATTAATGGACATATGGCTAGCGAGCATTTGTCAGGGTGCTGATGACATAGTGAATACTTACTGGATTGATAGGCGATAGGATGATAATAACAGTGATGTTGGTTATGAGATCTTGCTACTCAAAGTGTGCCCCATGGGCCAGCAACATCAATATTATCTGGGAACTCATTAGAAATGCAGAGTCTCAGGCCCCACCCCAGACCTCCTGAATCAGAACCTGCGCTTTAGTGAGAGCCCTGGGTGATTTGTGTGCACATATAAGTTTGAGGAGCACTGATATAGGAAAATAATCTTGGGATGCAGCAACTTGACAGCACTCGTACTAGTAGTAAACCAGGGAGCTGGGAGTCACGTCCAAATCAGAAGACTCTAAGGCCAGTACCTTTCTCTTATGCCTCAGAGGGCGTCTCTGACCCGGAGCTCTTTAGGCTTTGTGAATCCCACTGGGATGTTCTTTCATCCAAGCTGTAACTGGAAGTCTTTTTAAAACACATTTTTGTGTCTACCACGGTAGCAACAGCACTGTAATTTGTTTTATTTTTCACATTTTTAATTATTCAGATGTTTTATTTGTCACCATTTAGGGAATTATTACAAAACTTATGTCTA